>NC_080738.1:19344836-19619836 GCF_019097595.1 Hemibagrus wyckioides | reverse complement strand
CTCATTAGCAAGGAGCTCATTAAATTGATTACATTTTCTCTCACACAGGTATGCATTATTATCTCTTTTACAGCTTGTGTGTGAAGCAGTGTCGTGTAGATCCTTTTTTATTATTATTATTATTTTACATTAATCTATATTATACTTGCACCTCTTATTTCATTCCTCATTTATACTGGCACTACTGTATGCATTATTCTTGTTTATTTTTTATTTTATCTTCTTTACAGCCTCTCTTCTCTTCTCTTCTCTTCTCTTCTCTTCTCTTCTCTTCTCTTCTCTTCTCTTCTCTTATTGTTCTCTCATCTCTCATTCTCTCAGTTGTCTTGCTGCTTGTATCTTGTCTACTTCATGCTCTTGGTGACTTTTCTATCCTATTTCTTTGAGGGTGGAATCATCAGAGAGTATCTCAGAGACTTGATGGTCAATCACCATTCTAGTATTTATAGAGCTCAGAATTCCTTTTTCAACAGACAGAACAGCTGAATGATGGAGTCTGTTCTGGTCCATTGTTTCCCTAAGTTATGTCTGTATTTTAACTTAAATACTGCATTAGTTGAATAATAGAAAGTCATGATGTTCAGACTTAGCACTTTAACAGTTTATATTTTACTTAGATCTATGTTTAGGCTTATTTAATTTAAGGCTTTTGTACGTCTTATGTATGGAATAATATTCAAAAGGGTCCTATATATCAGGGCTTTTCAGAATCAGAGACAGTGGGCCTCCTTTTTGACACAACATACATTTGTTAGCAGACTTTGATCAACTGTGTTAACATTAAATATTAGAAGTTAGACTATTATCTGAATAAGTTTGTTGTGTTTTCTGAAAGGTTTTATTTTTTTGCTGTCATGCTCAAGGGCTGTAAGGTATTTTAGTCACGTGGTGTGTGAGTGTATATAGGTGTGTTCGACTTTAAACGGTACTGTGCAGACCGATAGTATGACATTAAAGTATCGCGAGATCAGTTCTAAAGCGTATTCGAGCGCACACTCTCGCGGTATTTTGGCGTGCGTGCGGAAAGAGATGTCAGCCAAATTGCGCACAGTAAAAGTCAACAGTGCCTCAACTAAACCGATCAACATTTACTTAATTCCTCTACACTCCGGTGTCAAAAGTCAAAATAAAACATTCGGGGCTAGATTAAAATCATTCGGGGCTCGAGTCCCGAATGATTAGCTCTAGCGACGCCCCTGCACACACACACACAAACATACACACACACACACATTCCATCAAATGTCTGCTCCCTGGACAATAAACTGGACTATTTCTGACCCCATCAAACTGCATGGCATGAGTACAGAGACTGCTGCATCTTTGTTTTTATGGAGACGTGGCTCAGCAACAGAGTTCTGGATGCCACCATTCAGCTAGCCGGGCTGACCGCGTTTTGTGCAGCTCTGTGCGGTAAGACTTGCGGTTGCGGTGTGTGTGTCTACGTTAACAAGGAATGGTGCAAGGACTCTGTGCTTGTTTCTAGCTACTGTTCATCGCTAGTGGAGTTTGTGACTGTTAGATGCAGGCCATTTTATTTATCACAGGAATTCACCACCATATTCATTCTTGGAGTGTACATTCCCCACAGTGCTAATGCTAAGGAGGCTCTACAGAGCTATTAGCGATCTGCAGATGGACTTTTTTTATTGCCAGAGATTTCAACCATGCAAATCTCAAGTATGTTCTCCCTAAATTCCATCAACATGTGGACTTTGCAACCAGAGGAGTGAACACACAGAAACTGTGGATGACCACAAAGGTACGTGCCCTGCTAAAATCCAGGGACTTTGCCTTCAGAGCTGGAGACAAGGATGCCCTAAGAACAGCATGGCCCAAACTGTCTCGAGCCATCAGGGAGGCACACTCCCAGAGAACCCATGGCCACTTCCAGAGTAGCGGCGACACTCGGTGCATGTGGCAAGGCATCCAGTCCATCACCAACTACAGGCAGCTCCACCTGCCTGTGACAGTGATGCCTCCCTTCCAGATGAGCTGAACAGCTTCTACATCGAGGAAGACCATCCCTCCTCCAGAAGACCAGGTGCTCTGTCTCACCATGGCTGACGTAAAGTTCTATGCAAAATTCCCACAGAAAGCTACCCACGGAAAGCTGCTGGACCAGACAACATTCCTGGCAAAATGCTCAGGGAATGTGCAGAACAGTTAGCAGATGTCTTCACTAACATCTTCAACATCTTCCTGAACAGCGTTGTCATCCCAATGTGCCTAAAGACCACCAACATCATCCCCGTGCCAAAAAAGTCTCCAGTGTCCTGTCTCAATGACTACAGTCCTGTTGCACTCACACGCATCATCATGAAGTGCTTCGAGAGGCTCGTAATGAGGCATATCAAGAACCTGTTGCCACCTTCACTCGACCCCATCTAGTTTGCGTATCATCCAAATTGCTCCACAGACGATGCCATCAGCACAACCCCCCATCTGTCCCTCACACACCTGGAACATCAAGACTCATATGTACAAATACTGTTCATAGACTTCAGTTCAGCATTCAACGCAATCATTTCTCAACACCTGACCGAGAAGCTGAGTCGACATTGAGTTGGACATGGACTCACACACACAAAATTGATCATGTTTACATGCACACCCCACTTTACATTTACATTTACATTTCTGGCATTTGGCAAATGCTCTTATCCAGAATACATTAACACTGTTTTTTTGTTGTTTGTTTGCTTTTTTTGCTTTTTTAAACATACAACAATACATAAAAACAGGGAAAAATAAGAGCTAGTTTAAGTGCTTCAGGAAAAGGTAGGTCTACAGACGTCGTTTGAAGACAGCCAGAGACTCGGCTGTAAGGACATCTAGGGGAAGTTCATTCCACCACCTCAGTGGCAGAACAGAGAAGAGTCTAGATGTAGACCTACCTTTTACTCTGAGAGATGGTGGACCAGTGGAGCAGTGCTAGTGGATTGGAGGGAGCAAGGTGCAGTGTGAGGAGTAATAAGAGCTTTGAGGTAAGATGGTGCCGGACCATCCTTAGCTTTATAGGCAAGCATCAGTGTTTTGAATCTGATGGGTGCAGCTACCAGAAGCCAGTGGAGGGAACGCAGCCGTGGGGTGGTGTGGGAGAACTTAGGCAGGTTGAAAACATTTTGCATTGCATTTTGGATCATTTGCAGTGGACGAATTGCATTCAGAGGAAGACCTGCCAGTAAAGAGTTGCAGTAGTCCAGTCTTGAAATGACCAGAGACTGAACAATCACTTGAGTAGCCTGTGTAGATAGCAATGGTCGAATCCTTCATGTTGTACAGAAAAAACCGACATGAGCGTGAAGTGCACATTAGCAAAATGGAGGAGAAGGACAGTTGATTGTCCATGGTTGCCCCTAGGTTGCAATCAGTGGCTGAAGGGGAGATCACTGAGTTGTTAAGAGATAATGCAAGATCCTGGGCTGGGGATGAATCACCTGGGATGACCAGCAGTTCAGTTTTGCTGGAATTGGGTTTCAGCTGATGAGCGGTCATCCAAGATGAAATGTCCGCCAGACACACTGAGATCCAAGCAGAAGCCGTGGTATCTGAGGGAGGGAAGGAGAAGATAAGTTGGGTGTCATCAGCATAGTAGTGGTATGAAAAGCCATATGAGGATATAACTTTGCCAAGAGAGTGAGTGTAGAGGGAGAAAAGGAGAGGACCAAGTACTGAGCCTTGTGGGACACCAGTGGAGAGTCTGCGTGGAGCAGATGTCAATCCCTTCCATGTTACCTGATATGAGCGACCATCCAGGTAGGAAGCAAACCATTCCCATGCTGTTCTCCAAATTCCAAGACTCCTCAGGGTGGACAAGAGAGTCTTGTGGTTAACTGTGTCAAATGCTGAAGAAAGGAGGATGAGGACCGATGAAGCTTTGGCTGATCTAGCAGCATGTAATTTCTCAGTGAACGCCAAAAGGGCAGTCTCTGTGGAATGTGCTGCTTTGAAAACTCAATACTTATCACCCACATGGAAACACTAGATAATATCATTATTTTAATCATTTTTTTACAATTAAAAAAAACAAAACATACATAAATTAATGTATACATTTAATTATAATAATTATATTTACCAAAGAAACAAAATGATTAAAAAAATACTTGAATTAAATTATGACATACACACTGATCAGCCATAACATTATGAGCACCTGCCCAATATTGTGTTGGTCCCCTTTTTGCTGCTAAAACAGCCCTGACCCGTCGAGGCATGGACTCCACTAGATCCCTGAAGGTGTGCTGTGGGATCTAGCACCAAGATGTTAGCAGCAGATCCTTTAAGTCCTCTAAGTTGTGAGGTGGGGCCTCCATGGAGGTCCTTAAAGGATACTTACAGTTCTTAAAGGATCCTTTTGATAGATACTGACCACTGCAGACCGGGAACACCCCACAAGAGCTGCAGTTTTGGAGATACTCTGATCCAGTGGTCTAGCCATCACAATTTGGCCCTTCATCAAACTCGCTCAAATCCTTACGCTTGTCCATTTTTCTTGCTTCTAACATCAACTTTGAGGACAAAATGTTCACTTGCTGTCTAATATATCCCACCCACTAACAGGTGCCATGATGAGGAGATACTCAGTCTTATTCACTTCACCGGTCATAATGTTATGGCTGGTCGGTGTAATTAAATAATTCATTATTGAATAGATTTATGAATGAAATTATTTGATGATAATTACAAGAAAATCTGGAATATGCAGTTACCGAAGTTTTATCTTTTATTCATATAATCTCACTGTGTTTTCTGTAATTTTATTTAATTCGTATATTAAAATTAAATTTGTGCTTGTGTTGATAAGTCTGTAATGAGATGTTTGTGGGTCAGGTCAGGAAGGAGTCTCCAGTGTCAGTGCTTTATCACAGTCAGAGGTAAAGGTGTGACATGAGGCATGACATTACCTCATTACCTCTCAGTAAAGTTGGGACTGGATTAACAGGATGTGGTGATGATTCCTTCACAGTGGAGAATAATCTCACTTCCAGGTTTTATGCAGGAGGAAAAACTCCTATCATCTCCAGCTTTACAAACATCTCATTAGCCTTAATTTTCCAGCTTTGTGCAGAAAAAAGATAGGATGCACAAACCCTGCGGCGAAATTCACAGACATGCTAATGGCTATCGCTAAGTTGAACACCTCCAGAGTGAAATGTTGTTTCATGATAAAAAGACACAGAAGTGGGAAGATTTGCAACAGAAACACCATTAAATTGACCAAAACTATTTTAAAAGCCTTCCTCTTCATGGCGTTCCTCCCAGCCTCGTCGCTCCGCCTCTCGGTGCCGCCCGGTCCCGGCCTTCTCAAAGCCATCAAAATCGACAGGAAACAGAAAATGTCCACGTTGAAAATGACACTGTGCATGAAGGCCAAAGTGCTAAAGGGCAGCTGAGGGAAGGTTAAGACGCAGGACATGGCACACACCAGAGAGTTCGTCCAGCTCACTGTCGCACAGGCCAGGCGATACCTCATGTGATTGTACCTGAGGAAGGTGATGGGGTGGACCACGGCTAAGTAGCGCTCCAAACACACACAGCACTGGAAATAGCAGCGAGCCGATATGCTAATGCCCCAGAAAAACCCCAGAGCTTTAGTGGCACACAGCTCAGTGTTCACGTGGCACATGATGGACAGAGGTGCTGTGAAGGACAGCAGGATCTCTGAGGTGGACTGACTCACGGTAAACGTCACATCCATATCCTTCAGTGCACCTTGAGTGAACAGAAGAAAAAGCACATAGCAGTTTAGAGGAAGTCCAATGGAGAGGCTGATGATCTGATTAAAGATCACAATTATAGACGAGGCAGTGAGACTATGAGTGTCCTTCAGGTCCAGGGTCGAGTTTGTCATGTTGGTGTTCATGGCCTCAAACATTCTGCAAGGATAAAGACACAGACAATCAAAATGGAGGTGATTTGCATTCATGAACACAATGGTACCTCAAGGGTTCCTTAGTTTGTGTGAAATGTGCTAGCTTTTTACAGGGGATAAAGAAATCAGCTGAAATATTCATAACATTTACATGAGACTGGAATGTTGATGTGTCACAGCTGGACAAACAGCACCTTTTTTCTCTTTTCTACAACAAATGAAGAGAGTGAATTTTATTTAGATTTAAAACAATAAACCAAAGATATTTACAGATAACATACAAGCATTTAAAAAGCTAAGCTCAAATAGAACACTAATTAGCTGTACGTGAGAAAGCCATGCTAATTAACTGACTGTATATTTTTTAAATACACAACTCAGAAAAAACATCATGAAGAGAGAGAATAAAAATAATGATCATGAATTCTACCATATTCTTTCTAAAGACTTACAGAATTCCAGAAGAACCCGAGCTGTGAGGATCTGGCTGTGAACACGGCCTCTGAGGGATTCAGTGTGGAACTGATGCGGCTCGCGTCGGAAAATCTCTCAGATACAGCAGCAGCTGAATGAGAATTTATCCATCACACTGACAGCCAATGCAAATCCGGGTGTTGATTATTTTTCTGTAACTCTGTAAGTCTGTAGCTCTGACTGAACCGTTTCCATAGTAACAGCTCATTCACAAGGACATGTACAGCACACGCTCTATATACAATGATGTTTGTTTAAATCTCTTTACTGAAATGTGGCTGATATTTTGAAGCGAGTGTCGAATAAACCGAATAAACCCTTTGACTGGTGTGTGTGTGTGTGTGTATTGTTCCTGGAAAACGGGAACTTAATGTAGCCCCGCCCTTATATCTTATAAGCTTCTATACAGCTTTCAAGTCTTGTGTGAATCTGCATAACAAATCATGAGTTACAGCTGTTTGAGTAGATCAGAGTACCCAGAGCATCAGGCTCCTCCCTAGTACATCAGGCTCCTCCCTAGATCATCAGGCTCCTCCCCGGTACATCAGGCTCCTCCCTTTAACATTCTGCCCCTCCAGCGTACGTTAGGTTCCTCCTCAGTAGAACGGATTATCATGTAGCAGCCCAATTGTTTACAGATGTTGCTAATGGTCACTGTGGGTCAGACAGTCCTGATTAAATTGACACGAAGTTACTAAAGAAAGAGCAAACATCTAAGGACTGGAGCACACTATGAGCTTTCACATTATACAAATTAATTGTATAAAAATAAAAAATCTAAGTGCACTAAAAGTGCAGTGAATTCACTCGGCCTTGGAGAGTGTGTTACTCCCTGGGTTTATGTGTTGACCTGACACTGTGCCCTGCTGTGTTTCAGCAAAAATTCCAATTTAAGAAAATTCCATCTGGATTCCATCTGTTGTTGGTGTGAGGAAGCCTAAGTCTGAGGCACTGTTCACTCTGTTTAGAGTCTCTGCCTCTTTTTATCAGTGTTTCCAGAGTGAACACACTTCCACACTAGAAGTCTCTAAAATGATCTCATATCAGCTCTTCACATGATGTTAAAAACATGTTTTTACACAAATGATGTTTCTTTTTCAATCAGAAACATGCTCGGTGGCCAAACTCATGGTCTTTAGCCTTGTTCTTGTGCTGTGAAGACAATGTGACTAACAAATACAGAAAACCTGTGTGTTCCGGAGAAGACGGAGGTTTGCATAGACCTGGGCTTTTAACACACAATGTAAATGAAGAAGGGTTAAACATCAAAAAATGACCGAGCCTCTGAAGGAACAGCAGAATCCTTGACCTTCATGTGTTCACGTCACAGGTACGGAACTGTTTCATTCTTATTATATTGTGTATCATTTCATTATAAAAAAAAAAGCTTTTTAAAGACTTTAAAATCTTTTTTTTTGTCACAATACAGAAAGATATTTCACCAAAATGAAAAAGTTCTATCTATCTATCTATCTATCTATCTATCTATCTATCTATCTATCTATCTTCATTTATTTATTTATTTATTTATTTATCTATCTATCTTCTCCTCAGTAGAACGGATTATCATGTAGCAGCCCAATTGTTTACAGATGTTGCTAATGGTCACTGTGGGTCAGACAGTCCTGATTAAATTGACACGAAGTTACTAAAGAAAGAGCAAACATCTAAGGACTGGAGCACACTATGAGCTTTCACATTATACAAATTAATTGTATAAAAATAAAAATAAAAAATCTAAGTGCACTAAAAGTGCAGTGAATTCACTCGGCCTTGGAGAGTGTGTTACTCCCTGGGTTTATGTGTTGACCTGACACTGTGCCCTGCTGTGTTTCAGCAAAAATTCCAACAATTTAAGAAAATTCCATCTGGATTCCATCTGTTGTTGGTGTGAGGAAGCCTAAGTCTGAGGCACTGTTCACTCTGTTTAGAGTTTCTGCCTCTTTTTATCAGTGTTTCCAGAGTGAACACACTTCCACACTAGAAGTCTCTAAAATGATCTCATATCAGCTCTTCACATGACGTTAAAAACATGTTTTTACACAAATGATGTTTCTTTTTCAATCAGAAACGTGCTCGGTGGCCAAACTCATGGTCTTTAGCCTTGTTCTTGTGCTGTGAAGACAATGTGACTAACAAATACAGAAAACCTGTGTGTTCCGGAGAAGACGGAGGTTTGCATAGACCTGGGCTTTTAACACACAATGTAAATGAAGAAGGGTTAAACATCAAAAAATGACCGAGCCTCTGAAGGAACAGCAGAATCCTCGACCTTCATGTGTTCATGTCACAGGTACGGAACTGTTTCATTCTTATTATATTGTGTATCATTTCATTATAAAAAAAAAGCTTTTTAAAGACTTTAAAATCTTTTTTTTGTCACAATACAGAAAGATATTTCACCAAAATGAAATCTATCTATCTATCTTTATTTATTTATTTATCTATCTATCTATCTATCTATCTATCTATCTATCTATCTATCTATCTATCTATCTATCTATCTATATTACATACAGCTTTAAAAGGTTTTTAACAGCGTGTTTAGAAATGTTTACTAGATATTAAAAACTGTAAACATCTCACACAAACATACTGTAAACAGATTAATAATGTAATTAAAAGAACAGTCAGGTTTTCTTGGTAAGATGTGGTCTGCTTTTCAAATCTGAGAATATTAATAACTCTATATCTGTTTGATTATTTTTATTAATCTGTTGAAGGCTAGCATGTTAATCTTATCCTGGCTCTAAATAAACTCTTCCTCTAGCCTGCAGTGTTATCCAGAGGAGTTTATCAGAATATTTTTGTTTTTTATACAGATATGTTTTGTTTCCCTCCCTGTCTGACCACATCTAGATATAATTTTCCAGTATAACTTTATAACAAATGGCATTTTTACACTTTGGACATAATGACTTTTTTTTTAAATCCTCCTCAGATCCTCGTCTGTCATGAAGCAGATTATCTTTCTCGTCGTTCTCGCCGGTGAGAGCTAATTTAGAGAATATCTTCTTTGTAAATGATCCTTTCCTTTAGATGCCTTGCACTGATGGAGAAACACTTATGGGTTAAGATCTCTGGGTGTGAGAAGATGTGAGAAACCTCTACAAAATCTTAGCATGAAGAAATGATAAAAGCTCAAACGTCCTCCCACCATGTAATAATCTTCCTTGCAGATCTTCCAGCTAGCGCTTTACACTTTATAATTTAGATCTGAAGGACAGCTTAGCTGTAAAATGAAGCAGATCCAAACAGCCAGACTCGAGATGTTGGGAAAGATGGGTTGCAATAATTCAGCTAAAAATACCAAAGATTTTTTTTTTCCGAATGACGTTCACCTGATTCATAAAGATTCTTGTCCGTGTACTTTTTTTTTTTTTAACAAATTAGCCTTTGACTAGAGTTTTGTGTTTTTATGTAAATCTTCCAACTCCTCCATCAGGTGCTTTCACTGCATCCATCATGCAAACAGTCCATCATAAATATTATGTGATCCTGACGGCGATGACATGGCCTGATGCGCAGAATTACTGCAGAGCGAAGTACAATGACCTGGCAACCATCGTGAGTGATGAAGACTGGGTTAAAGTGAAGAATGAATTAGGAAGAAACAATGTGATGTCACGCTGCTGGACCGGACTCTACAACGATATCAACAGCTGGCGCTGGTCCTTAAACAACGTCCTGTTGAGTAATATTACTCTGAAGAAGTGGAACCCTGGAGAACCTGACAATGCTGGTGGCCGTCAGTCCTGTGCTGCAATGGATCCAGTGGGAAACTGGTCTGATCAGACCTGCTCAGACACAATGGCATTTATATGCTACAACTGTGAGTAAAAGTTCTCATTTCAGTTTGCAAGCTTTTGGTTTCATGTTTCTTTTTATGACTTAATTTTCTGTGAAAGATCAGACACACAACAAAAAGACTTCAGGGATTAAGTCAAAGCAGTGGATTGAAAGCAGGATAAAATCACCAAGGTTACGCTATGTATTTTATAACTACAGCAACTCGAAGTTAGACTTACGGTTCCTGGAAAACATCTTTATGTGGCCCCACCCCTTGTATCTGACCACGCCCCCACATTTATATAAAACTTTCAAGTCCTCCCTTTTACATTAGGCACCTCCTTGGTACATCAGGCTCCTCTCTTTTACATTCGGCTCCTCCCCAGTACAGCAGGCTCCTCCCCCTTTACATGAGGCTACTCCCCAGCAGATCAGGCCCCTCCCTTTTACATTAGGCTCCTCCCCAGTACATCAGACTCCTCCCCTTTCAGATAAGGGTCCTCCCCAGTACATCAGTCTCCTCCCTTTTACATTAGGCTTCTCCCCAGTACATCAGAATATTCCATTTTACTTCAGGCCCCTCCCCAGTACATCAGGCTCCTCCCCAGTACATCAGGCTCCTCCCCAGTACATCAGTCTCCTCCCTTTTACATTAGGCTTCTCCCCAGTACATCAGAATATTCCATTTTACTTCAGGCCCCTCCCCAGTACATCAGGCTCCTCCCCAGTACATTAGGCTCCTCCCTTTTACATCAGTCTCCTCCCCAGTACATCAGGTTCCTCCCTTTTACATTAGGCCCTTCCCCAGTACAACAGTCTCCCCCCTTTTACATTAGGCACCTCTCCAGTACATCAGGCTCCTCCCCAGTACATCAGATTCCTCCCCAGTACATCAGATTCCTCCCCAGTACATCAGGCTCCTCCCCAGTACAATTAGCACATGAGTAACAGAGCAAAATATAAAATAATGTATAATGTTACAGTCAGTGCTGGATCAGATGTGTAAGCCGATTCTGAACACCAGATATTTCCCTATGCAAATACTGATGTAACTTTGGACATTTGGACATGTCTTCACCTGCAGTCTGAAGGAATTCTACACTGTTGTTTGCATGAACTTCATAATTCCATACTCATTGTCCTTCACAGCTGGTAACACTGGTGCTGACCGCTTCATTGGTGTCTCTAGTCCTCTGATGAGCTGGACTGAAGCTCAGACTTACTGCAGAACATTTCACACTGACCTGGCCAGTGCATTCAACCAGACGGACAATGACCTGCTACAGCAGGTGACCTCTACACAGGGTAGCTCCTGGATGGGGCTGTTCAGGGACACATGGAAGTGGTCAGACAGAACCATCCCTAATAACCTGCGCTGGCGTCCAGGACTGCCCGATAATTATTATAGAAATGACAACTGTGGGACGGTTTATAACGGAGTGTTCATTGATTTATCGTGCTCCAGACTTTACTACTTCGTCTGTCACGGCAGTAAGATTTCTCTTTTCTTGGCTTCTGCTGTCAGACTTTTGTGTTCCTGAAAGTCACAGGACTGATTTTACTACATGACTCACACACACACACACACACACACACACACACATATACACAAAGAGACACAAACACACACATATACACACACTCACACACACACTACATCCTTACATCTAACCCTGACCTTAAACCCGAAAAAGAATTTAGACTTTTAAATAATTTCAGTTTATTAGATATCACACACATTTCTCAAGGAATTAATCAAAATTTTTTCACTTCACATTACGAGGTGATGAGTCCCACAGGATCGCAGGATTATTTATCATCTGCACTTTCAGGACGTCACGGGGGGTCAGATTTTATTCCTGTGATGTTTACATGTGAAATGTTTGTGATGTTCTGTGTAAGAGAAAAACATTTATCAAAACTCATGAAATACCAAATGAATTTATTTTAAATTAGGTGTGTGTTCAGGTGTGTGTTTAGCTGTGTGTTCAGGTGTGTGTTCAGGTGTGTGTGTTCAGGTGTGTGTTTGTCTGTGTGTTTAGCTGTGTGTTTAGCTGTGTGTTCAGGTGTGTGTGTTCAGGTGTGTGTGTTCAGGTGTGTGTTTGTCTGTGTGTTCAGGTGTGTGTTTGTCTGTGTGTTTAGCTGTGTGTTTAGCTGTGTGTTCAGGTGTGTGTGTTCAGGTGTGTGTGTTCAGGTGTGTGTGTTCAGGTGTGTGTTTGTCTGTGTGTTTAGCTGTGTGTTTAGCTGTGTGTTCAGGTGTGTGTGTTCAGGTGTGTGTGTTCAGGTGTGTGTTTAGCTGTGTGTTTAGCTGTGTGTTCAGGTGTGTGTGTTCAGGTGTGTGTTTGTCTGTGTGTTTAGCTGTGTGTTCAGGTGTGTGTGTTCAGGTGTGTGTTTGTCTGTGTGTTTAGCTGTGTGTTTAGCTGTGTGTTCAGGTGTGTGTGTTCAGGTGTGTGTGTTCAGGTGTGTGTTTGTCTGTGTGTTCAGGTGTGTGTTTGTCTGTGTGTTCAGGTGTGTGTTTGTCTGTGTGTTCAGGTGTGTGTTTGTCTGTGTGTTTAGCTGTGTGTTTAGCTGTGTGTTCAGGTGTGTGTGTTCAGGTGTGTGTTTGTCTGTGTGTTTAGCTGTGTGTTCAGGTGTGTGTGTTCAGGTGTGTGTTTGTCTGTGTGTTTAGCTGTGTGTTCAGGTGTGTGTGTTCAGGTGTGTGTTTGTCTGTGTGTTTAGCTGTGTGTTTAGCTGTGTGTTCAGGTGTGTGTGTTCAGGTGTGTGTTTGTCTGTGTGTTCAGGTGTGTGTTTAGCTGTGTGTTTAGCTGTGTGTTCAGGTGTGTGTGTTCAGGTGTGTGTTTGTCTGTGTGTTTAGCTGTGTGTTCAGGTGTGTGTGTTCAGGTGTGTGTTTGTCTGTGTGTTCAGGTGTGTGTTTAGCTGTGTGTTTAGCTGTGTGTTCAGGTGTGTGTGTTCAGTTGTGTGTTCAGGTGTGTGTGTTCAGGTGTGTGTGTTCAGTTGTGTGTTCAGGTGTGTGTGTTCAGGTGTGTGTTCAGGTGTGTGTGTTCAGGTGTGTGTGTTCAGTTGTGTGTTCAGGTGTGTGTGTTCAGGTGTGTGTGTTCAGTTGTGTGTTCAGGTGTGTGTGTTCAGGTGTGTGTTCAGGTGTGTGTGTTCAGGTGTGTGTGTTCAGTTGTGTGTTCAGGTGTGTGTGTTCAGGTGTGTGTGTTCAGGTGTGTGTTCAGGTGTGTGTGTTCAGGTGTGCTGACATTATTTCAGGAGTTTCACCGTCCCTCTTTTCTGCTCAGTTGTCTCTGTGAGGAAGCAGCAGGTGAGGCTGCAGGTGAAGTCTGCTGGAGGTGTGTTTGACTCGGCCGTGTTAGAGCTGGTGAGTTGCAGCATGTCTCTGTTCCTGTATCAGGTGAAGATCCTCCATGAGATCAGGAAAAGAGGGAAATGTTCCTCTGCTCTGCTTTCACATCATTCCAGTTCCCCTAAATCAGATACACTGAAGACAATTAGGACTGCATTGCCACACCCACTCATACCCTAGCAACCATTTACAACACCATAGTAACCATTTACAACACCCTAGCAACCGTTTACAACACTATATCAACCATTTACAACACACTAACAACCATTTACAACACCATAGCAACCATTTACAACCCCAAAGCCACCATTTACAACACCATAGCAACCATTTACAACACCCTAGCAACCATTTACAACCCCAAAGCCACCATTTACAACACCATAGCAACCATTTACAACACCCTAGCAACCATTTACAACCCCAAAGCAACCATTTACAACCCCACAGCAACCATTTACAACACCACAGCAACCATTTACAACACCATAGCAACCATTTACAACACCCTAGCAACCATTTACAACACCCTAGCAACCATTTACAACACCCTAGCAACCGTTTACAACACCCCATCAACTATTTACAACACTATATCAACCATTTACAACACACTAACAACCATTTACAACCCCAAAGCAACCATTTACAACACCATAGCAACCATTTACAGTGTCCTAGGAAACATTTACAACAGCGTAGCAACCATTTACAGTGTCCTAGGAACCATTTACAGCACCCTAGCAAACATTTACAACACCCTAGCAAACATTTACAACACCGTAGCAACCATTCACAACCCCAAAGCAACCATTTACAACACCCTAGCAACCATTTACAATGCCATAGCAACCATTTACAACAACATAGCAACCATTTACAACACCATAGCAGACATTTAATTTGAAGATCTTTTCATTTATTTGCATTAAAATCCTTCATCCTTAGATGACATCCTTACATAAACTTTATTAATATGTTTTAATTGTTGAACAGGTTCATATTTTATATTTATAATGTAAATGAAGACATTAACAGTGTAACAGACTAACAGTGTAAGAGAGTAACAGACTAACGGAGTAACAGTGTAACAGAGTAACAGTGTAACAGAGTAACAGTGTAACAGAGTAACAGAGTAACACAGTAACAGTGTAACAGAGTAACAGAGTAACAGAGTAACAGTGTAACAGAGTAACAGTGTAACAGTGTAACAGAGTGACAGTGTAACAGTGTAACAGAGTAACGGAGTAACAGTGTAACAGAGTAACAGACTAACAGTGTAACAGTGTAACAGAGTAACAGTGTAACAGAGTTACAGAGTAACAGAGTAACAGAGTAACAGCGTAACAGAGTAACAGTGTAACAATGTAACAGTGTAACAGAGTAACAGTGTAACAGAGTAACAGTGTAAGAGAGTTACAGAGTAACAGAGTAACAGTGTAACAGACTAACAGTGTAAGAGAGTAACAGACTAACGGATTAACAGTGTAACAGAGTAACAGTGTAACAGAGTAACAGTGTAACAGAGTAACAGTGTAACAGAGTAACGGAGTAACAGTGTAACAGAGTAACAGAGTAACAGTGTAACAGAGTAACAGTGTAACAGAGTAACAGACTAACAGTGTAAGAGAGTAACAGACTAACGGAGTAACAGAGTAACAGTGTAACAGAGTAACAGTGTAACAGTGTAACAGAGTAACAGTGTAACAGAGTGACAGTGTAACAGTGTAACAGTGTAACGGAGTAACAGTGTAACAGAGTAACAGACTAACAGTGTAACAGTGTAACAGAGTAACAGTGTAACAGAGTTACAGAGTAACAGAGTAACAGTGTAACAGAGTAACAGTGTAACAGTGTAACAGTGTAACAGAGTAACAGTGTAACAGAGTAACAGAGTAACAGTGTAACAGAGTAACAGTGTAACAGACTAACAGTGTAAGAGAGTAACAGACTAACGGATTAACAGTGTAACAGAGTAACAGAGTAACAGAGTAACAGTGTAACAGAGTAACAGTGTAACAGAGTAACAGACTAACAGTGTAAGAGAGTAACAGACTAACGGAGTAACAGAGTAACAGTGTAACAGAGTAACAGTGTAACAGAGTAACAGTGTAACAGAGTAACAGTGTAACAGAGTGACAGTGTAACAGTGTAACAGAGTAACGGAGTAACAGTGTAACAGAGTAACAGACTAACAGTGTAACAGTGTAACAGAGTAACAGTGTAACAGAGTTACAGAGTAACAGAGTAACAGAGTAACAGCGTAACAGAGTAACAGTGTAACAATGTAACAGTGTAACAGAGTAACAGTGTAACAGTGTAAGAGAGTTACAGAGTAACAGAGTAACAGTGTAACAGACTAACAGTGTAAGAGAGTAACAGACTAACGGATTAACAGTGTAACAGAGTAACAGTGTAACAGAGTAACAGTGTAACAGAGTAACAGTGTAACAGAGTAACGGAGTAACAGTGTAACAGAGTAACAGAGTAACAGTGTAACAGAGTAACAGTGTAACAGAGTAACAGACTAACAGTGTAAGAGAGTAACAGACTAACGGAGTAACAGAGTAACAGTGTAACAGAGTAACAGTGTAACAGTGTAACAGAGTAACAGTGTAACAGAGTGACAGTGTAACAGTGTAACAGAGTAACGGAGTAACAGTGTAACAGAGTAACAGACTAACAGTGTAACAGTGTAACAGTGTAACAGAGTAACAGTGTAACAGAGTTACAGAGTAACAGAGTAACAGAGTAACAGTGTAACAGAGTAACAGTGTAACAGTGTAACAGTGTAACAGAGTAACAGTGTAACAGAGTAACAGTGTAAGAGAGTTACAGAGTAACAGTGTAACAGACTAACAGTGTAAGAGAGTAACAGACTAACGGATTAACAGTGTAACAGAGTAACAGTGTAACAGAGTAACAGAGTAACAGTGTAACGGAGTAACGGAGTAACAGTGTAACAGAGTAACAGTGTAACAGAGTAACAGAGTAACAGTGTAACAGAGTAACAGTGTAACAGAGTAACGGAGTAACAGTGTAACAGAGTAACAGTGTAACAGAGTGACAGTGTAACAGTGTAACAGTGTAACAGAGTAACGGAGTAACAGTGTAACAGAGTAACAGACTAACAGTGTAACAGTGTAACAGAGTAACAGTGTAACAGTGTAACAGAGTAACAGTGTAACAGACTAACAGTGTAAGAGAGTAACAGACTAACAGAGTAACAGTGTAACAGGGTAACAGTGTAACAGGGTAACAGTGTAACAGAGTAACAGTGTAACAGAGTAACAGTGTAACAGAGTAACGGAGTAACAGTGTAACAGAGTAACAGTGTAACAGTGTAACAGTGTAAGAGAGTAACAGACTAACGGAGTAACAGTGTAACAGAGTAACAGTGTAAGAGAGTAACAGACTAACGGAGTAACAGTGTAACAGTGTAAGAGAGTAACAGTGTAACAGAGTAACAGTGTAACAGAGAAATGGAGTAACAGTGTAACAGTGTAACAGAGTAACAGTGTAACACAGTAACAGTGTAACAGAGTAACAGTTTAACAGAGTAACAGTGTAACAGTGTAACAGTGTAACAGAGTAACAGTGTAACAATGTAACAGAGTAACAGACTAACAGTGTAACAGAGTAACAGTGTAACAGAGTAACAGACTAACAGTGTAACAGAGTAACAGTGTAACAGAGTAACAGTGTAACAGAGTAACAGAGTAACAGTGTAACAGAGTAACAGTATAACAGAGTAACAGTGTAACGGAGTAATGGAGTAACAGTGTAACAGAGTAACAGTGTAACAGAGTAACAGTGTGACAGTGTAACAGAGTAACAGTGTAACAGTGTAACAGAGTAACAGTGTAACAGAGTAACAGTGTAACGGAGTAACAGAGTAACAGTGTAACAGAGTAACAGACTAACAGTGTAACAGAGTAACAGTGTAACAGTGTGACAGAGTAACAGTGTAACAGTGTAACAGAGTAACAGACTAACAGTGTAACGGAGTAACGGAGTAACAGTGTAATAGAGTAACAGACTAACAATGTAACAGTGTAACAGAGTAACAGAGTAAAAGTGTAACAGAGTAACAGTGTAACAGAGTGACAGTGTAACAGAGTGACAGTGTAACAGTGTAACAGTGTAAAAGAGTAACAGTGTAACAGAGTAACAGAGTAAAAGTGTAACAGAGTAACAGTGTAACAGAGTAACAGACTAACAGTGTAAGAGAGTAACAGTGTAACAGAGTAACAGTGTAACAGAGTAACAGAGTAACAGTGTAACAGAGTAACAGTGTAACAGAGTAACAGTGTAACAGAGTAACGGAGTAACAGTGTAACAGAGTGACAGTGTAACAGAGTAACAGAGTAACAGTGTAACAGTGTAACAGACTAACAGTGTAAGAGAGTAACAGACTAACAGAGTAACAGTGTAACAGGGTAACAGTGTAACAGAGTAACAGTGTAACAGAGTAACAGTGTAACAGTGTAACAGAGTAACAGGGTAACAGTGTAACAGAGTAACAGTGTAACAGAGTAACAGTGTAACAGTGTAACAGAGTAACAGTGTAACAGAGTAACAGAGTAACAGAGTAACAGTGTAACAGTGTAACAGAGTAACAGTGTAACAGAGTAACAGTGTAAGAGAGTAACAGACTAACGGAGTAACAGTGTAACAGAGTAACAGTGTAACAGAGTAACAGTGTAAGAGAGTAACAGACTAACAGAGTAACAGTGTAACAGAGAAATGGAGTAACAGTGTAACAGAGTAACAGAGTAACAGTGTAACACAGTAACAGTGTAACAGAGTAACAGTGTAACAGAGTAACAGTGTAAGAGAGTAACAGACTAACGGAGTAACAGTGTAACAGTGTAAGAGAGTAACAGTGTAACAGAGTAACAGTGTAACAGAGAAATGGAGTAACAGTGTAACAGAGTAACAGTGTAACAGTGTAACAGTGTAACAGAGTAACAGTATAACAGAGTAACAGTGTAACGGAGTAATGGAGTAACAGTGTAACAGAGTAACAGTGTAACAGAGTAACAGTGTGACAGTGTAACAGTGTAACAGAGTAACAGTGTAACAGTGTAACAGTGTAACAGAGTAACAGTGTAACAGAGTAACAGTGTAACGGAGTAACAGACTAACAGTGTAACAGAGTAACAGTGTAACAGTGTGACAGAGTAACAGTGTAACAGTGTAACAGAGTAACAGACTAACAGTGTAACGGAGTAACGGAGTAACAGTGTAATAGAGTAACAGAGTAAAAGTGTAACAGAGTAACAGTGTAACAGAGTGACAGTGTAACAGAGTGACAGTGTAACAGTGTAACAGTGTAAAAGAGTAACAGTGTAACAGAGTAACAGAGTAAAAGTGTAACAGAGTAACAGTGTAACAGAGTAACAGTGTAACAGAGTAACAGAGTAACAGAGTAACAGTGTAACAGAGTAACAGTGTAACAGAGTAACAGTGTAACAGAGTAACGGAGTAACAGTGTAACAGAGTAACAGTGTAACAGAGTAACAGTGTAACAGAGTAACAGTGTAACAGTGTAACAGAGTAACAGTGTAACAGAGTAACAGTGTAACAGTGTAACAGAGTAACAGTGTAACAGAGTAACAGTGTAACAGTGTAACAGAGTAACAGTGTAACAGAGTAACAGCTTAACAGAGTAACAGTGTACCAGAGTAACAGTGTAACAGAGTAACAGTGTAACAGAGTAACAGAGTAACAGACTAACAGTGTAAGAGAGTAACAGACTAACAGAGTAACAGAGTAACAGTGTAACAGACTAACAGTGTAAGAGAGTAACAGACTAACAGAGTAACAGAGTAACAGTGTAACAGTGTAACAGAGTAACAGTGTAACAGAGTAACAGCTTAACAGAGTAACAGTGTACCAGAGTAACAGTGTAACAGAGTAACAGTGTAACAGAGTAACAGAGTAACAGTGTAACAGACTAACAGTGTAAGAGAGTAACAGACTAACAGAGTAACAGTGTAACAGGGTAACAGTGTAACAGAGTAACAGTGTAACAGAGTAACAGTGTAACAGTGTAACAGAGTAACAGTGTAACAGAGTAACAGTGTAACAGTGTAACAGAGTAACAGTGTAACAGAGTAACAGCTTAACAGAGTAACAGTGTACCAGAGTAACAGTGTAACAGAGTAACAGTGTAACAGAGTAACAGTGTAAGAGAGTAACAGACTAACGGAGTAACAGAGTAACAGTGTAACAGTGTACCAGAGTAACAGAGTAACAGTGTAACAGAGTAACAGTGTAACAGAGTAACAGTATAACAGAGTAACAGTGTAACAGAGTAACAGTGTAACAGAGTAACAGTGTAACAGTGTAACGGAGTAACGGAGTAACGGAGTAACAGTGTAACAGAGTAACAGAGTAAGAGAGTAACAGCCTTCATTCAGCTCTCACATGTTACACAGGAAATGCTGAAGGCCTTTGAAAATATAAAAGGATTTGATCATTATTAAAAATAAACTGATTCTGATCTTCAGGTGAAGCAGAAACTGGAGGAACATGGCATGCTGGAGAACACCACGGTGACCTGGAGGGTGCAGCCTGATGGAAACATCTTCCACAAGAAAAAAAAAGGATGACCTGTAACGGCTATATGTTATTTACACATAAGTTTAAAACTCAGATCAATATAATATCCACTGTGGTAAAAATAAATGCAAGATAAATTAACTAATGTCTTACCTTTTCTCCTTTAATTCTGTATTCTGCTTTTGTTCAAGTGTATCATTAATAGGAAGTGTATAAGTGAATATACGCCCTGGAACTAAATGATAAAATATCTATAGATTTTTCCTCGCACTTTAATTATATTATATTCTCTACCTCTTAATACTGTAAGTTTAGCGGACCCCGTCCGAATAACGGCAGAAACTTTTTCTGATGTTTCTTGAAGCTTTATTGCATGTTTAACGCTGTGGAAATATCCTTTATAACTTCAGAAATCACCTCAAGAGCTAAACTAAGTAGAAGGATACGCATTAAAAGTCTGGTGTGTAAACTCTCTCTCTTCACATTATTATCTGCATACACAGCAACTTACACAAAATATTTGTTTTTAACTAACGATAAACAAATATGTATGTATACCTTATGCCTTTTCAGGGGGTGCTTAACAATCTAGCAAACCTTGGAAACCATGAACCGTAACAATCAGCGTGTGCTACCTTCCATTACTATTGCAATCATCACTCCAAAAGCTGCCGTCAAAATCAATCTCCTCGTTTTGTAAGACAAATTTAGCAGACCTTTTTACATAATTAACCCCACAAAAATATAGATCAAAAATGATACGTACAAAACAAATTAGAAAATGAATTACAATGAAGTCTGTTACAGTACGAATTATTAAATAAATGAATAAAACCCTTTATTTTCCCTAAAGACATTTATTTCTTTGTAGTCAAGTGAATGAGAATGAGCAACAGTTTGTGCTTTAAATGCATTTATAAGATTCACCACAAGGTGTCGCACAACACAAAGAAAAAAACAAAAAACACACAGCGCCAGAGGTTCAGGATCGGTACAGTGATAATCTTATAACTCTGACTATTTCTTATTTTTATTTTTGGGGGATCCCACATTAGCAAACACAAACACATTAAATTCTTCTTCATATTACAAAAGTTTGTTTAAAACTCTCAATTAGCTGGCTAGCAAAATTTACAGAAAAATATCACCTAAATGTCATAATGATTGAGTTCAGGTGTTTCTCTGCACTCATTTCTACCAGGTGAATTAAACCCAAAGTCCACAGCCATCTCTGTTAGCAGTAAAATTCAATATATTGACAAGTCAGAAATTTCTGCCCTGCTCGATTTGCCCCATCACCTGCAAGTGCTGCTGCTGTGGACTGCAAGTGTCCAGGACTTTGATAATGTTCTCTTCAACCAGTGAAATTGATGTGTTTTCCAAACAGACGTAAAAACATCCCACACAGAAAGCCAGCGGTGTCCTGATTAATTTTATATATATAATTTTATTTATAATATGCTGAAATATAAGCAATAAAATAATTCATTTATTTATACTGTGTGTGTGAGGATCAGTGTGTCTGCACTCGGCCACATCTCCCACATCTCAGCTTACCATTCTGGTATAAAAATAAAACTGGCTGAAATAAACTAATAATGATATTAATATTTAAAGAAACTATAAATGCCATAACAAAGGCATCCTGAGACAACGTATACTTCATAGTAGAGGAGACCATTAATGGGACAATTTGGATTAAAAATATCAGGAGATTTACAGAAACGATTTTGAAAGCTTTTTTTTTGGCAGCACTCAGGCCACTGTCATCCCTTTCCCTCGCTCCTGGTCCTGGTGTACTCAGACCTCTCAGGAGAGAGAGACTGAGGAAAAGCATCAAACCCAGGAACACGGCGTAAACGAGTCCAAAAGCATCAAAGGGGAGTTCTGAATGGTAGAACAAGGTCAGGAAGCCAGACATGATGGAGTAAAGCCATATCACGGCTGAGACGGCTGCACGATACTTCATGGCTTTATACTTCAGGAAGGTAACCGGGTGGATGACTGCCATGTAGCGCTCAAAGCTCACACAATACTGCAGCAGGAAGCGAGACGTCATGCAGGTGCCAGATATGAACACTAATGGATGATAAAAGCAGAGTTTTTCAAAGTTGACGTGACAGAGGACAAAGAGAGGAGATGGAACAGCAAAGAGGATCTCAGTTGTAATTTGACTCAGAGTGAAAACCAGAGCTCCGTCCAGTGCTCCGGCTCGGGTCAGCAGGACCAGCACACAGATATTTAGAGGAAGTCCAATAAAGAAGTTGATGTTCACCGTGGCCAAAACAATGGGCTCGGAAAGACTCAGAATCATTGGATCCAGATTTGTTTTATTCATCTTCTCACACAGGACAGAAAGCTCCAGGAGGCTATAAAGGTACAGAGGAGACAGACGACAGCACACAGTTAATATCACAGGGGTGTGTTTATAATAAACTCGTCATGTGTAATGTGGTACAACACGCCATTTACATGTAAGATACAGAAGGAGTGGAACACCGAGCATTGGGGTGGAGTGATGGAGTGATGAAGGGAGGGAGTGATGGAGTAATGAAGTGATGGAGTGATGATGTGATGAAGTGATGGAGTGATGATGTGATGGAGTGATGGAGTCTTTACAGATCAGCACCTCTTTCCCTCTCTCTTTAAATTAATAAGCGAAAAACGTGTCACGTTACAGAGAAGACACAACTTTCCCTCTGACTGATAAAAACAAACTTCACCATTTTTATGTGAAGCGTCCATGTACACGTTCCTGTGAAGGAGCTGTTGCTATAGAAACAATAAGATATTAGAACATGAATATAAACCTGTCAGAGCTGCTGTTGCTCATTATCCTGTGCCTTATGGTTATGTTTATGTCTGTTTTAGCGTTACATATCTGCTGTAGTAGAATTAGCTCATACCTGCGATGAACTCGGTCTCGGACATGAAGCTCTACGGACACGCAAGTGACCCAGAGCCGTCTCACTGTACAGCTTTATACCTGATGACTGACATCTAGGAAAATCTCTGCCATGCAAATCAGCGTTACTGAGTTATCTGTTAACACTGACAGCGTACGCAAATGACCCTGACCGTCCCTGCTATGATAATAAACTGCACAACATTTATTTATTTTGTGTTGTTATTTATTCTGGGCACTGTGCGATTAAGCTAACACAGGGGTGTCCAATCTTACCCGCAAAGGGCCGGTGTGGGTGCAGGTTTTCATTCCAACTGAGCAGAAGCCACACCTGAGTCTACTGAAAGCCAAGATCTACTGATTAGCCAGTTGGAATCAGGTATAGCTTCTGCTTGCTTGGAAAGAAAACCTGAACCCACACCGGCCCTTTCTGGATAAGGACGCCCCTGAGCTAACATAAGGTTTAAATTCAAATAAGAGAAATTCCAACATGTCCCTGTGACGCTGCACCAATTAAAGCCTCCAGCCAATAGAGTGGGCTTAAAAAATCAGTCATAAAAACAATAAAATTAAATAAACATCATCTTCATTAAATGATCCATTTTGAGCTGGACGTCTTAGTGGAGTGCATCTGCAACACACATACACACAAACACACACAAACACACACACACACAAACACACACATACGCACATACATATACACACACATTTACAGTTGCATTACATTAAGGCAGATTGTCTTAATCCAGAGCAATGTACAAGAGTGCTTTGAAATCTCTATCAGTGAATACATTAACATCTCTGGGAAGTTCATTCCACCACCTCAGTGCAGAACAGAGAAGAGTCTAGATGTAGACCTACCTCTTACCCTGAGAGATTGTGGACCAGTGGAGCAGTGCTAGTAGATCTGAGGGAGCAAGGGTCAATGTGAGGAGTAATAAGATCTTTGAGGTCAGATGGTGCTGGTCCATTCTTGGCTTTGTAGGTAAGCGTCAGTGTTTTGAATCTGATGCAGCTACCGGAAGCCAGTGGAGGAGTGGATAGAAATGGCCGAATCCTTCTGATGTTGTACAAACCGACATGAGGGTGTCACATTAGTAACATGGGTGGAAGAGGACACTTGATTGTCCGTGGTTACCCTGAGGTTGCAAGTAGTGGCTGAAGGGGAGATCATGGAGTTGTTCAGAGATAATGCAAGATCCTGGGCTGGGGATGAATCACCTGGGATGACCAGCAGTTCAGTTATGCTGGGATTGAGTTTCAGCTGATGAGATGTCATCCAAGATTAAATGTCTGCCAGACACGCTGAGATCAGAGCAGAAGCCGTGGTATCTGAGGGAGGGAAGGAGAAGATGGGTGGCATCGGCATAGCAATAATCAGAGAACCCATGTGAGGATATAACTTTGCCACGACAGTGAGTGTAGAGGGAGAAAAGGAGAGGAATAAGTACTGAGCCTTGTGGGACACCAGTGGAGAGTCTGCGTGGAGCAGATGTTCATCCCCTCCATGTTACCTGATATGAGTGACCATCTAGGTAGGAAGCAAATCATTCCCATGCTGTTCCACGAATTCCAAGATTCCTGAGAGTGGACAAGAGAGTCTTGTGGTTTACTGTGTCAAATGCAGCAGAAAGGTCGAGGAGGATGAGGACCGATGAAGCTTGGCTGATCTACCAGTATGTAGTTTCTCAGTGACCGCCAGAAGAGCAGTCTCTGTGGAATGCGCTGCTTTGAAGCCAGACTGGTTGGGATCCTGGAGGTTATTCTACAGGAGATAGTCAGACAGCTGATTATAAACAATGAGTTCGAGAATTTTTATAAGAAAGGAGAGAAGTGATACCGGTCTGTAGTTACTAATGTCAGAGGGATCAAGAGCAGGTATCTTTAGTATAGGGATAACTCTTGCTTTCTTAAAGGCAGTTGGTACCTGACCAGATGTTATGGATCCATTGATGACTGTGGTGATGAAGGGCAGGAGGTCAGGTGAGATGGTCTGGAGCATAGTGGAAGGGATTGGATCCATTGGGCAGGTGGTAGGATTGCAGAACTTTTTCTGCTGCTTGAAAGATGCTTCAATGAAGGAGTAGCTGAGTCCTGACTATGTAATGTAAATGAAGTTGGGGCAGAAGTGAAGGTCTGACAGATCTTCTCAATCTTCTTGGAGTAAAAAGTGCCAAAGTCTTCAGCAGTCAGGGTGGAGACAGAGGGTTGAGTAGTGAGGAGAAGATGTTGTGTAGCTTTCGGGGATCTTCGAGCAGAAGCTTCGAGCTTTTCCTTGTAGAAGGAAATCTTGTCAGAAATCACGTCTGACACAAACATACACATACACAAATGCACAAACACACACACATAAACACATACACACACACAGCAGGTACACAGCATGAGGGTGCTGTCACTTTAAGACCTAATATCAATCAAAATGTTTTTAAGGGACTCGTGTGGTCAAAACTGTGTCCAAATCCTCCCGAGCCCATAACAGGTGAAAACAGTGACCGAGTCCAGAAATGGTCAGATTTCAAATTTACATCATTCTAATGTGATTAACAAATTAGGTACGAAGAAGAAACAGAGCCGGTTTATAGAGACGAAGAAGAAACAGAGCTGGTTTATAGAGACGAAGAAGAAACAGAGCTGGTTTATAGAGACGAAGAAGAAACAGAGCCGGTTTATAGAGACGAAGAAGAAACAGAGCTGGTTTATAGAGACGAAGAAGAAACAGAGCTGGTTTATAGAGACGAAGAAGAAGAAGAAGAAGAAGAAGAAGAAGAAACAGAGCTGGTTTCTAAAAGATGAAGAACAGAAACAGAGCTGGTTTATAGAGACGAAGAAGAAGAAGAAGAAGAAGAAGAAGAAGAAGAAGAAGAAGAAACAGAGCTGGTTTATAGAGACGAAGAAGAAGAAGAAGAAGAAGAAGAAACAGAGCTGGTTTATAGAGACGAAGAAGAAGAAGAAGAAGAAGAAGAAGAAGAAGAAACAGAGCTGGTTTATAGCGACATAGATGAAGAGCTGCTTGTGTAAAAGATCGGAATCTTTTAGAGCTGTGAAGAAATCACTGCATTTCATCTGACAGGTAGAGATTAAAGTTCCAGCTCGGGTCTCATGATTTATTCCTCATTTTGCTTTGAACTATTTTTACCTTAATCCAGAACACCTGTGTATATTGTTTAGAATGGTTTGTGTGTGTGTGTGTGTGTGTGTGAATATATTTAAAGATAAATAATTTTGTATTTATTGTATTTCTTTTATTTTTAGAATTATATTATTAACTACAGAAAATTAGACTGATTGTTAAACTGGATAGATCATGTTTTATAAGTTTGAAGTTTTAACGTGCATTTAAAATGATTTTACTTGAAAACAGAAGTGGTAAACAGACACAGAAGTCGTATTTGTTTGGTTATTTATGACACCGTGAGCTCAGAAATTCTGTTCATTAGGATTTCACTTTATTGCGTTTTGTTTATTGCTGTTTCTTGCTGCTTGATCAGATCTTCTGAATGTTTGCAAATGTTCACATAGTTCCATCAGCAGTTTTGTTTCTAATTTGATTTTTGACTCATTGTTTATTTTAAAGATCCACAGCAACTCATCTGTCATGAGGCTGATTTTCATTCTCCTGTGTTGGACTGGTGAGAGCTGATTTATTCCTTTTAGTTTACTAAAACAATCTGTTCTTATACACTGTTCACAATTTCACTGAGAAACACTAAAAATGTGTTCATTAGTTTTGACAATTTCTTCTTCTTCTTAAAACCCTGTTAAACAGACTAGTTAAAAATTCCACTGCCGCCTCTCCTAGACACTTCCAGACCTCCACCGGGATGTCGTCAGGACCAACTGCCCTTCCACTTTTCATCCTCTTCAAAGCCTTCCTGACTTCATCCTTTCTAATCTTATCTACTTCCTGTTCCACAGAGTTCACCCCTTCTACTCTTTTTTCCCTCTCATTTTCCTCATTCAGCTCTTCAAAGTACTCCTTCCATCTCCTCTGTACACTCTCCTCACTTGTGAGCACCTTTCCATCTCTATCCTTAATAACTCTAACTTGCTGCACATCCCTCCCATCTCGATCCCTCTGCCTAGCTAACCTGTACAAGTCCTCCTCTCCTTCTCTAGTGTATAACCTAGTGTACAACTCATCATACGCCTTCTGCTTGGCCTTAGACACCTCCCTCTTCACTCTGTGCTGTAACTCCTTGTATTCCTGTCTATTCTCTTCAGTCCTGTCCATGTCCCACTTCTTCTTGGCTAACCTCTTCCTCTGAATACTATCCTGAACTTCCTCATTCCACCACCAAGTCTCCTTATCTTCTTTCCTCCTTCCAGATGACACACCCAGCACCTTTCTTCCTGTCTCCATGATCACTTCTGCTGTAGTTTCCCAGTCATCTGGCAGCACTACCTGACCACCCAGAGCCTGCCTCAACTTCTGTCTAAATTCCTCACAACATTCCTCCTTTTTCAGCTTCCACCACTTGGTTTTCTTCTCCATCTCTATCCTTGACCTCTTCTTCTTACAGACCATCAGAGTCATCCTACACACCACCATCCTATGCTGTCTGGCTACACTCTCTCCCACTACCACTTTACAGTCACTAATCTCTTTCAGATTGCCTCTTCTACATAGGATGTAGTCTACCTATGTGCTCCTACCTCCACTCTTGTAAGTCACTCTATGCTCCTCCCTCTTCTGAAAATAAGTGTTAAACACAGCCATGTCCATTCTCTTAGCAAAGTCCACTACCATCTGCCCTTCAAGGTTCCTTTCCTTAACTCCAAACTTGCCCATCACCTCCTCATCACCTGTGTTCCCCTCACCAACATGTCCATTAAAATCTGCTCCTATCACCACTCTCTCCCCCGTCCTTGAATCCTGCTCCTATACTACGAGCCTTGCTCCCCTTCCCCCTGGTCTCCTGTACACACAGTATATCCACCTTCCTTCTCTCCATCATATCAGCCAGCTCTCTACCTTTCCCTGTCATAGTACCAACATTCAGAGTTCCTATTCTCAGTCCTACACTCTTACCTTTCCTCTTCTCTCTCTGTCTACACACTCTCCTCCCTCCTCTACTTCTTCAACCAACAGTAGCCCAATTTCCACCGGCACCCTGTAGGTCAACGGCACCAATGGCGGTTGTTGTTAACCCGGGCCTTGACCACATCCGGACAACAAAGCCTATCCATTTCCGAGGTCTGTGTGCACCAAGAGTTGTTAATGTAGATGCACAGGCCCCCGCCTCGGTGCGTGGTGAAGCCTGTCGGCTCAATAGCCGCATCTGGGACAGTGCTATCCAGCCAGGTCTTGGTGAAAATCATGCTGCAACAAAATCCTCCACGTCACCAGTCCCAGTTGTATTTCATCCATCTTGTAGCGGTTCGATCGGGCGTTAGAGAGAAAGATGGATGGAAGAGGTGGTTTAAAGGGGTTAGCCTTTAGCCTAGCCTTCACGCCTGCTCGCTTGCCTCTCTTACACAGTGCAGGACGGGTCAGGGCTGTTTTGGGAGCAAAAGTGGGACCAGCACAATATTAGGCAGGTGGTCATAATGTTATGCGTGGTCAGTGTAGAAGAAATGCTCCTTCATTCTGTAATATTCTTCATTATTGTGTGCTTCTTCACATCTAGAGGTCTGTCAGGAGTTTGGAGAGTAATCATCTATTCAAATAAGCTGTTCTTCAAGGATCAACATAACTAAGAATTCTGGCACTTACATGAGACAGAGGAAAGCAGAAAGACTAGGAAGAGATGTTTGTGCTGGAAATCAGGAGCAAAAACTTAGTCAAAAATATCAAAACATGCTAAAACTTTTACTCAGAACCTTTTCCTTCTGAATTTCATCTACCTAATTCAGGTGTGTCAGATAACAACGAAGCTCTCAAATTAGCTTTTGAGCTAAACTATAAATCTGCTTCCATCACCAATAGGTGCTTTGCTGGTCACCGTATCCAAATTACCACCGTTCCGTCACAAATACCATGTGATCATGACCCGCATGACCTGGCTTCAGGCTCAGAACTACTGCAGGGTGAATTACAAAGACCTGGCAACCATTGAAAGCAGTGATGACTGGGAAAGACTGACAAAAGAAGTGAAGAGAGTGAAGCTGACCGATCGTGCCTGGGTCGGATTATACAACGATATCGATAGCTGGCGCTGGTCTTTAGACGACCTTCCACTGAAGAACATTACTCTAAGGAACTGGGGCCTTGGAGAGCCGAATAATGTCAATGGGGATCAATCATGTGTTTACATAAATATTTTCGGAAGATGGATTGATTATGCCTGCACAGGCACAAAACATGTTATATGTTTTGATGGTGAGTCAAAATCCTGATCTTGATTGATTTGGTTTAGTGTGAAGAGCAAGATCTCACAAAATAAAAAAAAACAATTAGATTGCATCGCATTACAGCCACAAGATCGCTGAAGTGTTTAATTCAATCCAGATTTTCCATCATTTTTCTAATCACTGTTCCTCACAACTAGTAATAAAGAAATATTAGTACTATGAACAGTGATGATTATACTTGTTTGGTTTGAAGCAGTAATCTCATTCTCACTCATTGTCCTTCACAGCTAGTAACACTGGTCCTGACCGCTTTGTTGCTGTTCCTAGTCCTCTGATGACCTGGACTGAGGCTCAGTCTTACTGCAGAACATTTCACACCGATTTGGCCAGCGCACTCAACCAAGCGGACAATGACCTGCTACATAGATTGGCGTCTGGCCAGGGTCCGTCCTGGTTTGGGCTGTTTAGGGACACTTGGAAGTGGTCAGATGGCACCATCCCTACTAACCTCCTGTGGGATTTAGGACAACCCAATAATTTTTATAAAGATGAAGACTGTGGAGACTTTTTTTGGGGAGCGCTCACTGACCGTCAGTGTAGTGAACTTTATTACGTCATCTGTCACACTCGTAAGTCTTTTATTTACTTGGTTTCTACTGTCAGTCTGTTGTGAGTCTTTTTGTTGGTTTTGAAGGAAATTAGCTTCCAAACAAATCTGCATTTCTGTTTAGCATACAGCTACAGAAACATCCAATATTCATGTCAATAATCCCACAGTTTTTACATGTGTCTCATGATCATGTCTAATCGAATTTGAGTCAAACACCATCAGGTGTCTGTTTGTTCTGTTTCATCACAGTTCCAACACTGCAAAAAAAACAATGGTCCAAACATGTGCTTGAACAAACCAGTAGCAGTCACATGACTTCTGTAAACCTCAGCATTACGTCAGAAACAGTGATGATTTTCCACTTTGCTCCTCAGTTCTACCGGTGAAGGAACGGCAGGTAATGACGCTACAGGTGAAGTCTGATGGCAGTGTGTTAGATCCTGCTGTACAGTCGGCTATTTTAGAGCAGGTGAGTCTCAGGACGTCTCTGAAACTGTGTTCAACGTAACAGAAATATCTTTTTCAGTATACATCGATATTTTTTACCACAATAGCAATTTTATTAAGTAAGCAATGTTTTCTCTCTAATTTGCCTCCGAAGCGTCACATCTGCCCCCGCCTTTGCCTCCACCTTTAATCATTTAAAACTTTCTGCAGTGATCGGAGTAGGAGCGAGTCCTCCCTTATTTACATGACCATTCAACCATTTCAAGCATCTCTGCTGCGTCAGAGCTCTGGACTCCTCAAAAATGATTCATTTATCACGATTGTAATGAAAACAGAAAGCACTGAAGCTCAAACCATGAAGCAGACCGTAAACATAAATAAGACGAGGCAGGGCTTTATCGTTGAGTATCAGTAGCGTTTAGCAAATTAAATCCTGATTCTGTTCTTCAGATCAAGAAAAAGCTGAAGGAAAATGGCGTGATGGAGAACACCACAGTGAGCTGGAGAGTTCGGCCAGATGGACAGATCTTCCACAATAAAAAGGATGACCTGTGAAGAGTATACTGTCGTGCTAGAATTTTAATTATCTATTCACTTACTCACATTACTGTAAATCTACTTAAATCAAGAGAATCAAGGGTAACGTTTAGTTTTAATAGTTTAGTAACAGGTCTGTATATTAAACAGAGATGTGTAGTGCTTCATTCTTTTATTCTCTTTTTTATTTTCCTTATTTCAAAAGTCTTTAGTCATCTTTTTTGTAAGAATGTTGTTTTGGGCTGGAACATATTTATCTTTAAAATGTATCTATTAGTCTGAATAAATCTCTCAGCTGATCAGATCTTCAGTTTCTGCTCAGGTTTAGAGGTTTAATCCCTATGATGTTGCTGGAATATTTCTTTTAACTTATTAACTTTTATCTCTTTCTTTAATTTAAATTTCTCTGGAGTAGAAAGTTTGTGGATATAACCATTTTTAAATAATATATTCAGTTCATTTAATAGTTTATTTAATAGGTAGTAATTTAATATGTCAGGTAATTAAATAATTAATATTGTACTCATTTTTTTATTAACACTCGGAGTTTCCTCTCTATCTCTTAATACTGTAATATCTGTAAATATTCATTAAAAATTAAAAAAAAAAAATTAAACATCATTTTCAGTCGGCTGTTTCAGAGGGTTTTTTTTATCATATGCTGAAGACTCCATGGTTTAAACAAGCTTCAGAGCAAAAAAAAAAAACAAAACATAGAGTAAATTCAGAGAGCAAACAAGACCAGAGCCATAGACAGGAGATCATACAGCATACAACGAGTCAAAATGTCGACGATAGAAATATCAGCAAATCCTCGAGTCCATGAACAGAACTGAGTTAGAGAGGATGTGTGACAGAGACCTCCATGAATAGTTCTTTAGGAAGTTAAGGGTTAAGTTAGCTTAGGAAATTGATTCTAATATACAATGATCAGCCATAACATTATGACCACCTGCCTAATATTCTGTTGGTCTCCTTTTGCTGCCAAAGTAGCCCTGACCTTTCGAGGCATGGACTCCACTAGATCCCTGAACGGGTGCTGTGGGATCTGGCACCAAGATGTTAGCAGCAGATCCTTTAAGTCCTGTAAGTTATGAGGTGGGGCCTCCATGGGCCTCCATACTTACAGGACTCAAAGGACACATTTGTAGATACTGACCAATGCAGACCGGGAACACCCCACAAGAGCTGCAGTTTTGGAGATGCTCTGATCCAGTGGTCTAGCCATCACAATTTGGTCCTTTTGGTCAAACTCACTCAAATCCTTACACTTGTCCATTTTTCCTGCTTCTAACATCAACTTTGAGGACAAAATGTTGACTTGCTGCCTAATATATCCCACCCACTAACAGGGGCCATGATGAGGAGATACTCAGTCTTATTCACTTCACCGGTCACTGCTCACAGTGTTATAGCTAACCGATGTCTTTAATACACTTTGGCCTCCAGAGGTCACTGAATCCTCTGAAACCATCAGCAGGACAAAGAAAGAAAGAATAAGCAGCTGGTCAAAATAACAGAATATAAGTTGATTAATGTAATTAAGCCTCGCTTTTGATGAGGACTTTCAGTGTTAGAATCACATCTTCCCAAATCTGTGCCATGCAGTAGGGGTTATTTTCTTCCTCTCTCTGGTTGTTCAGTGGAAACCAAACCTACACAGTGAATGACTTTATTCAAAAGGCAGACAAACCCTGTGGCTGGACAGCACTTCTTCTAGTTTGCCTATTGAGACTAACAAATAAGGGCTGTTCAGGAAGCAGAGTACATTTGTATAAGATATCTCATGGTCAGGGCCGATCTGCTACTGAGGTCACACGACAACTTCTGGACATTCTGTGAGCTTCCAAGACCTTGTGTTCCACTCACTCAGGTTTTGCTGCAGTAAGATAAATCACATTTCTTGGTGTGTTCCTGGTGTGTTCATGTGACTCTACTCTAACCTGAATCAGTGGACAGATGATGTCCACCATCAGATTATTTTATAGAGAAGATACTGGCTGCTGCTGCACAAAACTCCTTCTATTAATGATCATTAAAATAAACACCACCACATGAATGATTACACATTTACATGGTTAAACAAGATGTTTTTAAAAATCTGTTTATTATTCAACTGTGGACCATGGGCATTAACATCTACATTAGAGCTGGAGACACGCAGTCATGCTCTTATACATAAATATTGCACCTTTAAGGACAAACAAAGGCCTGATGAAGCTTTCTGCATGTTAATAAGACATGATCGATATAACAGTATGCACATTTTTGTGAATTTTCATGGGGATTCAAATGAACACAAATTGTTGGCTTATTCAAAGGAAAGACAAACCCTGCCTCTGGACGGTGCTTCTTCATGTTCACTGAATGTGACTAACAAATAAGGGATGTGCAAGAAACAGAACTGGTTTATATAAAGATCCACAACAAGGCTTTCTCTTCAAGTAAGACTTTTACTAAGGGAAGATTCTGGCCTGAACCTTACAAAGCCAGTGAAAGGACACTGCCTTCAGTCTTAAAGGTACATTTTAGCACTTTAAATCTTTAGACTATTTTAAACCTTAATGTTGAAGATCCTTAAAATCCTGTACTGTGTAAATTTACCGTATATATCTTTTTTATGATCGACTCTGGAGTAAAGCGATCTCGGTGACATTCTCTGGCGTGATGTGAGGTTTAATCTGGACATGGAAACAGAATAAACACATTTAACTGCATGACGTTCTTACTGTGAGCTTATCGCTATCTGCCGAGTTCAGAAATTTGATTAATGACTATTTTAAATTTTACACTGATCATTGTTCCTTCTGATATAGTTTATAGTATTGATATAAATTATAGTATTTTAGTATTGATATAGTTTCCTTTGTTTATTATCCGCCATCATGTGTGATTATAAATCATTTTAATTCTTTGGGTTTTTTTATCCACAGCTGCTAGTCTGTCATGAAGCTGGTTCTTTTCCTCTTGTGTTTCTCTGGTAAGAACTGATTATTTATATATCACTTATCACTGTCATGTAGTTACATTTATTTTATATTTAAATGTTCTTATCTTTTACATTTCTGGTATTTACGCCCGATGAGAAACTTTTTTTTTTTACCAAAGAAACTAATGTCATGCAGTCTCCTGTGATACAGCACAGCAGAGTGATGGGGTTTCACTGAAGCGCAGGTTTTATTGCTTAAAAGTGAAAAAATACAGAAATTTAAAACCAAAACATACGCATCAGGAAGCAGGAACATAATGAATGATTTTCTAATGCACTTTAAAATGAGCCAGAAAAAAGCAGAAAATTTTTAAGTGAAGCAGTATATCACAGGAAGTCTCCGATTAGTCTTGGACCGTAACCCGTAGATGTTAACCATAATCTAACATCTCCTCCAGCTGCTGCTTCCAAACCTCCTGTCCGCCACACATACCACGTGGTCATGACAAAGGCATCATGGACTGATGCACAGAGTTACTGCAGAGGGATGTACTCGGATCTGGCAACCATCGTAACTAAAAAAGATTTGATGAGATTGAAGAAAGAACTGGAAAGTAATAATCTGACCTCATCCGCCTGGATCGGACTCTACAACGACATTGATAGCTGGCGCTGGTCCTTAAACGACCTGAAGAATACTGTTCTACAGAAGTGGAAACCTCACGAGCCGAATAATGAGGGCGGCAATCAGTCGTGTGCGATCATAGATTCACAGGGATACTGGTATGATGAACCCTGCGCAGACCCCAATCCCTTTATATGCTACAGCGGTGAGTCAACACCCTGATTTCACCTCAGGTATAAAATCAGAGCTAATAAATGCTTGTCAGAGAGCCAATCATCACTTAGGATGAAGACTGAATTAATGCAACAATGATGGCCTATAAGGCCATAATCTATCATTTACACATGAATCTCATCCACTTCCTAATTTCATTTGCACTGGGAATTTCCATAATCTGTTTAAAAATGTTTAAATAAGTTTCAAATGGATTTAGTTGCTAACTAAATTAATTTAATATAATTCATCTAAATAATTTAGATGAGTCTTGTTGACTGGAATGGCTGATATCTCAGAATAATTCTGCACACAAACAAACAAACAAACAAACAAACAAACAAATAAATAAATAAATAAATAAATACTATTAGATTCGATTGAAGCAGGAAGCTAATCTCACTGTCCTTCACAGCTGGTAAAACTGGTGCTGACCGCTTCGTTGGTGTCTCTAGTCCTCTGATGAGCTGGACTGAGGCTCAGACTTACTGCAGAACATTTCACACTGACCTGGCCAGCGCATTCAATCAGACGGACAATGACCTGCTACAGCAGGTGGCATCTACACAGGGTAGCTCCTGGATGGGGCTGTTCAGGGACACATGGAAGTGGTCAGATGGAACCATCCCTACTGACCTCCAGTGGAGTTCCGGACAACCCGATAATTATTATAGAGATGAAGACTGTAGTGCAGTGTATAACAGAGTGTTCAGTGATGAAGCGTGCACCAACCTTTACTACTTCATCTGTCACAGCTGTAAGTCTTCTGTTTCCTCGTCTTCTGCTCCGTCTGATGTGATAAAACACTTCATTATATTTACATGACTTCCTTGATTATCACACACACACCTAGCCCTAACCTTAAACCTAAAATAAATGAGTTATTAAGATTTAAAATAACATTTAAATGTATTATTATAGTACAGCTCATACAAAAGAACACTTCACATGTCAATAATCCTGCAATATTTAGATCATCGTACGCCTTCACATCTGAACATAGTGATTGTATATAATGTCACATCATCACATCAGCAGCTATGGCAATGAGAAAAAATTCATAATTCATAATTCCCATAAAATCCTGATGTTAAGTCGAAAATTTTCATATCACACTTTTACTAAAGGATGTGATGATTGTCCACTTTGTTCCTCAGTTCCACCGATGTGGGAACAGAAGATAGTGAGGCTGCAGGTGAAGTCTGATGGCAGTGTGTTAGATTCTGCTGTACAGTCATCCATTTTAGAGCAGGTGAGTCTATATATATATATGGTTGTTTTTTTCTCTAATTTGCCTCTAAAGTGTCACATCTGACCTTGCCTCTGCCCCTACAATTCTACCTCATTTACATTGTCCACTCTGCCATGTCCAGAAGTCATGATTGCTGCGTCATGATATATAAAAATCTCAGAAATTATATCCTGTAAATACAGGAAGTGCTGAATGTGTGAATCACAAAACAGAGCATTAAATAAAACTAACTCTGATCCTGATTCTCTTCTTTAGATCAAACAGAAAGTGAAAGATCAGGGCATGTTGATGGAGGCAGCAGTGTCCTGGAGGGCTCAGAAAGATGGAAAGATCTTCCAGAAAAAAAACAAGAACCACCCTTAATATGTAAATTCATAACATGCTTCTGTTATAATTAGACTTGATTGATGTTAGAAGCAGGAAAAATGGACAAGTGTAAAGATTTAAGCTTTGAGTTTGACGAAGGGACAAATTGTGATGGCTAGACCACTGAATCAGAGCATCTCCAAAACTCCAGCTTTTGTGGGGTGTCCCCGGTCTGCATGGTCAGTATCTATCAAAAGTATCCATTAAGTCCTGTAAGTTACGAGGTGGAGCCCAGCTTACAGCTTACAGACTTAAATGATCTTCTGCTAACATCTTGGTGCCAGATCACACAACACACCTTCAGGGATCTTGTGGAGTCCATGCCTTGACAGGTCTGGGCTGTTTTGGCAGCAAAAGGGGACCAGCACAATGTAATTTGTGATCGTTGTATAAAACAATAAAGTAGATAATCACCAAACTAAATATGAATTTATTCATCTACATTTTTCCTCTTGTTTGTTAATTCAGTTGTCCCTGTTTTGTTCTAAATGATGTTTCTGAAATATTTGTTCTCCCTCTGTCGATTTAAAAACATATATTAAATATTATTGCTGCACTGAAGAGCAGCAGATGTCCAGATGCTTGTCCAGATTTTTATTTGTTCAAATTTTTGCAGAGAATAAAATCGAGCTGAAGAGAATCTTTAAACCCTTATTAAATATTATATTCCGGTGATTTTACCAGATCGCCACTAGAGGGCAGTGTAGGTTATATGAGTTTTGGAGTTGTGTTGTTAATTATAGAAAAATATGGTGAAGGACAATTAGTGTAACCCCGGCATGTTGATGCAAACGTGAAAGCTTACTATCTGTTAATATTGTCAATACTACTGAATAAAAAAAAAACACTTTTCTTGTCTGAGGTTTTTGCTGTTATACGGTTAATTGCATGCAGATTTTATGCATAACATGCAATTTTATATCCTACCACAAGGTGGCATACAACGCAAACAGAAACACCTGAAACCGAAGTCGTTACTCCACAATTTGCTGCACGGAGTTTAAAACTAATAAGTACAGATCTGGTCTAAAGTCTCTGGATGAGGAGTTTGGGTCAGTGTCTGTCCTAAAGTGTGCCTGTGACCACAGCATCCACTCAGTCTCTGGAGCACAACCCCAGCACTCCGCTCCTCTAGGAAGAAAGCAATGTCATTAACTTTATCCACACTGTGAAGCTCCTACATGCACAAAAACAGCTGGAATACTTAAGAAGCACTTTAGATAAATTACAGCTGATTCCTTGGACAATCAAAACATCTAACTAGTGTATAAATTAATATCCATTACATGTAGCTGTGCAGAATCCTCCATCTTCTTGCTTGCTCAAGACACAATTAGTGATGTTTTGTTCATTAATGATTCGTTCAATTTGAAAGAATCCTCAATATGACTCGTGAGTCGTCTCAGAGAGCGATTCGTTTATGTTGTACTGGCCGCGCATGCGCAACATCCGATCGGTTCTGTACGGGAAACATGATTAGTTCACCTCCCGAGTCGTTCATTTATCACGTGACCATTTACTGGATCGATATCTTACAGTCAATTACTAATGTAATGTCGTATAATATTTAGGAATTATCGCAAAATTATCAGTTAAGTTGTGGTCTTGTTCAGTCTTGGCTGATTTATAGTTTTTGTCTTATTCTAAATGTGTTTGTTGTTGTCTTTATTTGTCACATACACATTACTGCACAGTGAAATTCTTTCTTCATGTATCCCATCCTTGGGGGTTGGGGTCAGAGCGCAGGGTCAGCCATGATGCCACGCCCCTGGAGCAGGGTGGGTTGGGGGCCTTGCTCAAGGGCCCAACAGTGACAGTGCTAGGGCTTGAACTCCGATTTTCTGGTCAACGACCCAGAGCCTTAACCACCTTGGCTATTAATAATAATTGTCTATTAACATGTGACACTGTAATTCTATTCTGCTGAAATGAACGAAATGACATGAAAAAGATGAGTCCATTTTGCTGAACGAGATTCAAAGATCCGACTCACTAAAATGAATCGAAATTCCCATCATTAGTTCCAACACTAACTGGCAGAGTCGCACCTCAGTGACGTTACTTTATTGATTTGCTAGAGCAGGTCTGTCAGTTGATAAGCAGTGGACCAATGGAGACTTTTGTCCCGCCCCCTAATCTGCATAAATCTCTACTTGGAAGTTTTGGAATCGCAAACAAGCAACCTGGAAAGAAGAGTGAAAAAAATCAGAAGCGTGAATAAAGAGAAAATTAAATAACGATCAGAAAATAATAGAAAGAACAAACATCCGAGTGAAATAAGCATGAAAAATAACATTGTGTTTTTAATTCCTAGTATTCTGTGTTCTTTTCGTTTAGTTTTTTTTGTTGTTATTTTTTACCTTTTCAACTCATATATTCTCAGCATATGCTATTTTTTATGATCACGATACTTCTGGAGCGAAATTGAGAATAATAGCTCTGAGAATAATGAGAAAACTCATGCACAAGATGCATCAGAGTTATTTCATAATAGTCTTTATTTAAGATATTGTCCCTTATTCGGTTCATACAACAGACGTGAAGTAAACGATGATGATTATATGTGATATTTTGTCAAATCATGAAAAAAATGAAAACAGAGCAATCCTGAGGAAGAGCTTCAAACAGCACTGAGAGCAGAAATGCAAAAAAGCTTGTGTATTATATTTTCACCTGGTTTGCATTTTCATCCCCAATGTTCAACCAAAAACACAAACACCTACAAAACACATTCTGAACACAGCCACGGGATAAACAGCATCAATTACAACAATGCTGTATTTATATTTAATTGTTTTTTATTAAAGTTTATATCTAAAGCTTCCAAAACAACATATAATACATCATTATTGCGGACAAGATCAGTTCTTATTATAATTAACTTTATGTCGTAGTTTTCACTGTAAGATTAGGATTTTATTCTCACCTAATGACTGATTCAGATCTACATACTAACTAAACCTTAAAGATTAGATTTATCTACACAAGTATAAGTTTATAGTAAGTGAAACATTCTGCATTAGCAACATCTAAAAATAACAAGCTAATCATTTCATATGATATTATTATAGGAAAATTCAGTGGTTTAAAACCTCATTTCAGGTATCTGACACGATCGTAAATAGATATTAGTTTAATTACTCACTGAATTAATGCAAAAGTCACGTAGCTTAAAAGTGAGTACACAGAAACAAACAAAAAGAAATGACTGACTTCAGATTTAAGATATAAACAGGTTTATATATAAAAAATATAAAACAGAGAAATATGTATGCGAGTGTGTCAGGAACGAAGGGTACAGAGTTCAGTGTTATGAAATGAAGTAAAGTCAAGATAATTTTAAAAAATAATGAATTCCAAAATTTTGACGTAAATAAAACTCAAATAAAGATCACAGCAGCGCTAAACTAAACAAAGTCAGTCTTTAATGTGAGAAATCTTTGTTTTGTCTGAGATGTTTGTCTCGTGTGGGTTTGTGGATTCTGTAGAATCTGGGAGAGTCGCTTCTTCTGGAGATTTGTTTTTGCAGCTAATCATCTCTGACAGACGGCGCTCTCTTTCTCTCTAAAAAGTGCTCTGTTACATAATATTTCCTTTCTTTATTTCTTACTTTTTTAACTGATGTTCAAACATTTTCTGTTACCTTTCATTTAGTCACAAAATGAATATCGAATACAGAATTAGTGCAAGAAACACACACACAGATCACACTGACTACAGGTATTAAAGTCTAAAGGTCATGAGGTTACTCATCCTCTCTGGTGCCTAGCTCATTGAAGGGATTGAAATTTTCCCAACTCTGTGCAGATAGAGGAAAGCCTGAAAAAAATGTCCAAAAGAGCAAATATTAATAATGATAAAAAGGATGTAACAGTAATAGAGCTTGGGCGAAAAGGCGTCCTGAACCATGGACAGCACGATATACGGCATGTAATTGATCAGCAGCTTCACCTGATTAACAACCACAATAATAAAAGCTCTTTTCTTGGCCTCGTTCTCCTGCTGTCTTTTCCCGTCTCCTGGTCTGCTGCGCTTCAACACCTTGAGGATGGAGAAGCTGAAGAACGTCTGAATGCCAACAATCAGGATGAGGACCACCAACAGAAGGTTAGAGTTTAAAAAGTTGTAGCTGATCATGGTCATCATCAGCGTCATCATCCAGGTCAGGAGCAGGCTTATTAACTTGTACCTCATGACTTTATACTTCAGGTACGTGACCGGATGAACCACAGCCACGTAGCGCTCCAAACACATCCCAAACTGGAAGAGCGGATATCCGTTTAGATATAAATCATTTATGAAAAGAACTCCTTTAGTGAAGGTCGACATGTACGAAGAAACTAACATCATGAGGAAAAAAATGGGAGATATGAGGATTCCCATTATGTCAGCGCAAAGAATGTTGAATATGTAGACTTCTGTTTCCAAGGCAGAGTTTCTGATTAGGATCCAGAGAGCCCACGGCACCATGGGTATGGACAAGATGTAGTCGATTATCCACACGGCCATCATCACCCAGCTCCACACGGAGGACTGACACCGAGGCGTGTCACTGGTGGTGTTGGAGAATGTGGAGTTTATGGCATCCATCATGTCTGGAGTGGAGAAGAATGATGAAACATCAGGACTCTAACAATAACAATCAGGGCATGTGCTGAAGAAGATGGAAGTCAAGCTATAATGTGTGTAATATTTCACATTTACATTCAGTATAGAGATCTGCTGTATAAACATCCAACATCCACTGAAATAACAAGCACATCCATCTTCCTTTTTATTTTTTTGAGAACCAAATGTGAGTTTTTACTTACAGATCTGAATTTAATAAACAGATTTTTTTGACGAACAATTTCAGTATAAAACATTTAAAACAAAGCAGAAAATTTCAATTCAATATCCTAATGAGAAAGAAAATATGTTTTTAAATGTGAGGTCAGAGATGTAATTCTATCATTTATTTATTTATTTATTTATTTATAGATCAATAAACTAGTAATAAAACAGCCGTAACGTACCTGTCGGAATCTGACTCATTTTGCACTTGTGTAAGTAATGTGGGATTAATTTGGTCAGCTCAGGGTCACATCGCTGCTGTGGTCAGTGGAAAACATGTGACATGACACATGACATAGACATAACCAATGTGCTGTAGTTTATCTTTGTCACTAGGATTTTGTAAACATGCTTTTCTGACATCCCACCCTGCTGCAGAGCTCAGTGACAGATTTATTAACTACCACTTTATTAAATTATACAAATAAAATGTCTGAAACGTTTGGAAATTGGACACGCTGTAGTGGACTCGAGTCCAAAGAAGGTGAAGATAAAATATTCAGATGAGGATTTTAAGGTATAAATAGAGAGCTTAAATTTAAGACAAACCTCATCCAGAGATAATCGAGTATATTAGTCAGTATATTAATGGAGTTCCTCAGGAATTCTTCTCATTAACTAGCATTAGATGTAAAGAACTCCTGAGGGACGGAAGACAGCAGGTGATTCAGGAGAAAAATGACACCTTCATTTGCATGAAACAGAAGCTCATGAAATAAAAGAGGTGAAAGGTGAGAGACAGACTCTGGATTTCAGATTGAATAATTTATTCATCTTTCTAATAACTCTCTGAAAACTTCAGTGCCGTATTCAACACGTGTTTAAATAAAATGAGTGTGTGTTCATACACGCAGTGAATCTTCAAGGCCTAGTAGCCACGTGAGGTTTTAATGAAAGGAGAGACACAGAGATCTGAATCAGCATCACAGAGTTAGACTCTCTCTGTTTTTCTTCTTCCACCTTCATCCCTCCTCCTGCCCCTGGACTCACCCGTCTCATGACCTTGAAATCTCCTCAAAAATGAAACCTGCAAATGGCTGAATCTCTGGATATTTAATGATGGACCAGATGAAGTAAGCAGTGGAGCTGATAATTAGGAAAATCACTCTGGATGTTCTGGAGAAGAACACTGAGAACCACTGCAGCTCCACATCCATCAGAGAACAGCTACAGAACCTGAGACTGTGTTTGTTAATGATGTACAGCTGAGCATAAGATTCATCAACTCAATGGTGAAGATCTTCTGCACCTCCAGGTTCCTCCAGTTCCTCGGGATTAGCACCTGTGCTCAGAGAAACCCAACAAAGTGTTAAACATTTCAGACAAAAGAACACGGAGAACATGAGGAGCAGAGCAGACTCCGGGTCATGTGGAAGAATTAAAACACCACAAATCCATCATGTGGTCATTAAAGTGTCATTAAGACAATGTGGTCAGTTCTGTTGATCTGAGAGACAAGACCTCACGCATACCTTCACCATCATGGGTTTGGAAATAAATAATAAATTTGAATCTGGGTGGATTATTTGAATTTTCTATACAAATTAACTATTTAAATAGCTTGGCTAGAACTGAATGTCTGGCAAGCTGCTGTTTTTATAAGCTGTGAATAGAAAATAATTGGTTTGTTTATTTTTTTTTCCTCTGTCCATTTTTATGTGTTAATTATTATTATTATTATTATTATTATTATTATTATTATTATTAAAAATGCATCTGAAGTATAAACTGAGAAAAATATTTAAAAAATGCATTGCATAAAATAAATCAGATTTAATGAATTTAAAAATGCCAAATTTATTTAAACTGTTAAACTCAGTCTTTAGAAATTAATTTTATAACACAATTTGTCAAAGTATGCTGGAGTTTATTCACTGTCACATGACTTTATTAATTTATCTTCACCTTATTTTAGAATCTGGAAAGTGATTATCATTGACAATATAAACCTTCATTAAAAAAAGTAATGTTTCAGAAATATTAAAGCATTAGGGAATGAGAGAAATATGAGTTGTGTTTAAAGCATCATCCAGCTGTTGAGATGTGTGTGAGGTAGACTGATTCCATCACCTTCATCCTGCATCATCTTCATGTCTGAAAACGTCCTTCAACACGTCATTGTGTCATTCTGTCATCGTCACTACATCATTGTGGCACTGCCCTGTCACACCTTCATCCTCTTCCTGAGACTTTACAGTGTTTTGTTGTGGGATTTTCGGTGTGTGTTCAGTAGAGTGACATAAGGAACCCCAATGAAAGCCCAGCGCTCACTGGGCCAGAACTGGAGAACCGGTTCTCGCTCTGGAACCTCGCTCACTGCGTCGAAATACGCGAAACACACGCAGCCCAGGTACGAGGCCACACAGATGAGAACATGCCTGAAATAAACACTCAGCAGTCAGACTTCAGGATTTTTAACGAAAAAGAAAACTTTTTCTCTTTTTTCCCTTCTGACTCTTTCTTTCTTTCTTTCTTTCTTTCTTTCTGTAAAATGATTGAACTTGTATTAGTTTTCATTCATTTCTGATGTCCAAATGTTTTGGTCTGAAATGCTGCCAGTCTTTTGCTTTTTGTTACTTTGAACAGGTCCCGCCCCTTTGAATGCTCAGCCAATCAGCATAGAGAGAATCCTGTGAAATATATTTATATACACAAACTACACTGACATTCTTTCTTTCTTTCTTTCTCTTGTGATTAACTCAGTGTGCATTCTGTCATGCAGGTTTAACATCAATCTGTACTGATCAAATAAAATCAGTAATCTGGACCGTACCAAACACAGTGTAAGTAGGGGAAGTTCATTTTGGACCAAACTTCACAGAAGATGCTGTCGCTGATCCAGCAGAGAAGAGCGAGAAACCACCACAACGCCGAGATTAAACCCAGTTTAAACACACGCTGGTTCTCACACCTGAGGACAGAAAACAGAGAGAGAGAGAGAGAGAGAGAGAGAGAGAGAGAGATGGTTTAATAAAGCCATGAACACCACACCGCTCTAATTGTAAATTGCTGCAGTACTCAATGTGTCCGCTCGGGGGCGGAAAAGTTTGGGAAAATCAACAGTTTCCTTCAGACAGAATGACTGCAGGAATTAAAATAAATCGTATTAAATGAATTTTTAAAATAAAATTTTATTTTATAAGGAAGCTGATACATTTTATACTAATTTAGTTTTATTTGAAAAACTGAAATGTAACTAGATTTAATGTAATTAGTGGAATAACAGAATTCTTAATACTATTGAGTTACATCCCAAAGACTCACATCTTCTTAAAAACAAGTCAGAGAAGGTCAGAGAGCATTTTATTATAATGATGTCATTATGGATTAGAAATATTCATTATTACCCCATGCCCTACAGTGTGTGTGTGTGTGTGTGTGTGTGTGTGTGTGTGTACTCGCTCTGTTTCACAATGACTGATGAGGGAAATGATAAACAGGGGAATGAGAGCAGGAGTCAAAGCTCATGTAAAACACTCTGTAGTGAGGAATGAGAAAGTACCATTAATAATTACACCAGATTTAAACTAAACATTCAGTAAAAACACACAAACTTGCAGCTTGTTTTAACTCCACAATCTAAATCTCTTTCCTTCACCTGGTAATAAATTAAATTAAATTAAATTAAATTAAATTAAATTAAATTAAATTAAATTAAATTAAATTAAATTAAATTAAATTAAATTAAATTAAATTAAATTAAATTAAATTAAATTAAAACAGAACAAAAACAAAAAACAAAAAACAAAATAAAATAAAATAAAATAAAATAAAATAAAATAAAATAAAATAAAATAAAATAAAATAAACAAACAAACAAACAAACAAACAAATAAATAAATAAATAAAAAAACCTAATGAATAAATTTCTCTGTAAAATTGCTGCTTCTTCATTCCTCTTTGTCTCAGTTCAGTATTTGATTATTTTTTTTTAGGTTTGTCTTCAACTCTTTGCTCTCTCTCTCTCTCTCTCTCTCTATTGTTTTTATCTGTCCCTGTTTTTTTGTGTGTGTGATGGTGTGATGGTGTGTGTGTGTGTGTGTGTGTTTGTGTGTGTTTATGTGTGTGTGTGTGTGTGTGTGATGGTGTGTGTGTGTGATGGTGTGTGTGTGTGTGTGTGATGGTGTGTGTGTGTGATGGTGTGTGTGTGTGTGTGTGATGGTGTGTGTGTGATGGTGTGTGTGATGGTGTGTGTGTGTGTGTGATGGTGTGTGTGTGTGTGTGATGGTGTGTGTGTGTGATGGTGTGTGTGTGATGGTGTGTGTGTGTGATGGTGTGTGTGTGATGTGTGTGTGTGTGTGATGGTGTGTGTGTGTGATGGTGTGTGTGTGTGATGGTGTGTGTGTGTGTGTGTGTGATGGTGTGTGTGTGTGTGATGGTGTGATGGTATGTGTGTGATGGTGTGTGTGTTTGTGTGTGTTTATGTGTGTGTGTGTGTGTGTGTGATGGTGTGTGTGTGTGATGGTCTGTGTGTGTGTGTGTGTGTGATGGTGTGATGGTGTGTGTGTGATGGTGTGTGTGTGTGATGGTGTGATGGTATGTGTGTGATGGTGTGTGTGTGATGGTGTGTGTGTGTGATGGTGTGTGTGTGTGTGTGTGTGTGTGTGTGTGTGATGGTGTGATGGTATGTGTGTGATGGTGTGTGTGTGATGGTGTGTGTGTGTGATGGTGTGTGTGTGTGTGTGTGTGATGGTGTGTGTGTGATGGTGTGTGTGTGTGTGTGATGGTGTGTGTGTGATGGTGTGATGGTATGTGTGTGATGGTGTGTGTGTGATGGTGTGTGTGTGTGATGGTGTGTGTGTGTGTGTGTGTGTGTGATGGTGTGATGGTATGTGTGTGTGTGTGTGTGTGTGATGGTGTGTGTGTGTGTGTGTGTGTGATGGTGTGTGTGTGATGGTGTGATGGTATGTGTGTGATGGTGTGTGTGTGTGTGTGATGGTGTGATGGTATGTGTGTGATGGTGTGTGTGTGATGGTGTGTGTGTGTGATGGTGTGTGTGTGTGATGGTGTGTGTGTGTGTGTGTGTGATGGTGTGTGTGTGATGGTGTGATGGTATGTGTGTGATGGTGTGTGTGTGTGTGTGATGGTGTGTGTGTGTGTGTGTGTGTGTGTTGTTCTCTGACCTGATCAGTTCATTGATCATCAGTACTGTACAGGGGAGCCCCAGAGTCATGAGACACACTGAGTTCAGCGCGGGTTTCACGAAGGCCAGACAGGTGAAGACGAGCGCCAGAGAAACCACCAGCAGCTTAAAGCCACACCTACTGCAAAACCCCAGAGTTCACCTGTTAGTGACACACTGACACTGGAGACTCCTTCCATACACATCAGTACACACCTCCTTACACGCCCTTCTGAGTGAACTGTTACCATGGAAACCATATTAATATAAACCTGTGTTACTGTCAGAGCTGCTGTTATGGAAAATGAATCCACGCCTCCTGACCAATCAGAGTGCAGAGCTCAGCCGCAGCAGCGTGGCATAACAACTCTTTAATGGCTTTAAGACAAAAACCTGAAGATTTTCTGAAGAAATTATAAGTGTTAGTACCTGTGTCTCCGAAATATTCTGGGCAGGAACCTTTTCGGGAACCACATGGCTAAAGCGCACATCAGGACCCAGAGGATGGCCAGTTCATCTAACATCTGACCAATAAAACTGAGTGTAGCGTGAAAATACGCCGAGCCCAGGCCTGGGAGAGCAGAAACCATCATTACTAACATTTATATTCTGTCTGTAGCTTTAATCATACAAATACAGGGGAAAGGTACCAGAGTGCATAAGTATTCACCCCCTGCTCTTCTCCACTGTGTAACAGAACTGAAATAGACTTTATTCAGATTATACCTTATGATTCTACTCTAAAAAGCTCATCAGGTTGAAACATGAACAATGTGAGGGCATAAATATTCACTCCCCACTGCTGTTACGAAGGATCATTAAATGGAGTCTATACACCGATCAGCCATAACATTATGACCACCTGCCTAATATTGTGTCAGTCCCCCTTTTGCTGCCAAAACAGCCCTGACCCGTCGAGACATGGACTCCACTAGATCCCTGAAGGTGTGCTGTGGGATCTGGCACCAAGATGTTAGCAGCAGATCCTTTAAGTCCTGTAAGTTGTGAGGTGGAGCCTCCATGGGTCGGACTTGTTTGTCCAGCAGATCCCACAGATGCTGGACTGGATTGAGATCTGGGGAATTTGGAGGTGGTGTCAACACCTCAGACTGGTTGTTGTGGTCATCAAACCATTCCTGAACCATTTCTGCTTTGTGGCACGGAGCATTATCCTGCTGAAAGAGACCACAGCCATCAGGGAATACCGTTTCCATGAAAGGGTGTAGATGGTCTGTAACAATGCTTAGGTAGGTGGTACGTGTCAAAGAACCAGGAACACCCCACAAGAGCTGCAGTTTTGGAGATGCTCTGATCCAGTGGTCTAGCCATCACAATTTGGCCCTTTTGGTGAAACTCGCTCAAATCCTTACACTTGTCCATTTTTTCTGCTTCTAACATCAACTTTGAGGACAAAAAGTTGACCTGCTGCCTAATATATCCCACCCACTAACAGGTGCCATGATGAGGAGATACTCAGTCTTATTCACTTCAACGGTCACGGCTCATAATGTTATGGCTATTAGGTGTAACTTTAACTGCATATGGTGACAGTTTATAAAGATTTTACGGATTATAACTGGACTGTAACTAACTTTAAAGGAAGAAAATACTCACTAAATGTACAAGAGGTGAACATCTGATACACCAACAACATGAAATGGTATATTTTGGGATCTTTTTTCTGAGTTCTAACAGATCAGCATTAAATACATACACACTTTAAATATAAAGAATATCCTGATCTAGCACCTTCAAACCTTGTTCTTCAGTGAAGGTCTGAAGGTCAGAGTTTAACTGAAACCTGAGCTCTTGTAAGCCAAGAGAAACTCAAGACTGTAAAGTTGTTGTTAGAGACACAGTTTATTAAAGCAGACGTGAACAATGCACCATCCTGATGTTGACGAGAGCAGCCATGGAGATGGAGATCGTCTCCTAGAACCTGTTTAACGCTCGTTATCTGATAAACGGTCTTCTCATACTGACCCCGACTCCGTCCGCTCACTGTGTGCCCTTCGCTCTACACGATTCTGCCTGTGGATGAATATCAGAAACCGCAAATGACTCGAGAAAAAAAAGTTCACTATCAGTGGAGGAAGCAGGAGGTCGTATCTCTGAGGAAGCGTCTCCAACAGTTACTGCATTATCTACAAACTCCACTGGTCCAAACACAGAGAAGCTTCAGAAAATGCAGAAAGTTGTTTTTAGAAGAAATAAATAAAGAATAAAAGCACGAGGATCTGTCCCGAGATCTGATTCCTGAAAAAAAATGTTCACTTTAATCACAATACAGTCAGAAGATCATTCAGTCTCTTCATATCATTTAAACTTCTGCCACATTTTGTGATCCTCTATCGCTTCTCCTCAGACCAGTTCAGTCCATCATTTAGTCCTGTGAACTCCACGAATAAACTTTTTCTGTTTTTCTCGTCACATCTCTGAGTCACAGCTCGCCATCAAATGCCTCCAACACAGCAGGTTTAAGGGACAGGGATTATTAACGCCTTTATTTATTTATTTATTTATTTATTTATTTACTTATTTACATAAAAGTTTGGTCACTTACCAACAACCATGAGCAGAAACCATATGACATAAATCCCACGGTTATAACACACAGCATACTGATGGAATAAACGCATCAGGAGAGGAGGAAGCACGAAGAAGAGCACATTACTGACCTGAAATCGCAGCGAGGAGGAAAAAATTAAACCACAGAAAGTACAGACAAAGCAAATGGAAAGAAAATCAAAATGAAGAAGGAGAATTATTAAATAACAAGCATTTGAAGTTTAATATTTCAAAATTATATCAAGCAGAAGAAGAAGAAGAAGAAACAATTGGAATAAATAGGAATAAATAAAAGTCTCTGACCGTGTTGTAGAACTCGGCGATGTTGGGATGGATGAGATAATTTCCTTCACACCAATCCACTTCTGAGCTACCAGGTAGGAGCTGATCTCTCCAGCTCTCAGAGTTCACCATCACCATCATCCTCAACATCCTCATGATCCTCCTGCTGCTGATTGTGTCCGAGTCTGGATCCTCTCTCCTCCTCCTCCTGCATGCTCTCACACTCTGCTCTAAATAACACACACACACACACACACACACACACACACACACACACACACACAGACTTCAGAAGAAAAAAACTTTAACCCTGACGGTGTTCTCGATCACTCCAGTGCCACAGCAGCGCCCATGCGCCGGTCACGTGACCTCGGCTGTCAGTTACACGCTTTATTCCGCAACAGAAACAAAACTAACAAACACAGAGAGCAGATTTACACTGGGGGAAAACAAACAACAAAAACAACAAAAACTGAGTCAAAAGCGATAGTGCTGGGTGTTTGTTTCTGTGTTTAACTTTAGTGTCAGTTATTAAATGTACAAAAGATAAAAACCTCCTTTTGTTTTTCTGCCTCAAATCTCTCCAGACGTTTCTGAACACATTACAGGAGGTGGGGGACTTTTATTTTATTATTTATTATTGTTTTAAATGTAGTAATTATTTTTTATTATAGGTTAGAAACGATAGGTTTTTACTTCAGTTAACGTTTTGAGTACATGATATTAAATGAGAGAATTAGAATGAGGGTGCGAAATTTTGTACTTTATATTTTAATTGCAAAAAGTGTTATTAATAATAATAATAATAATAATAATAATAATAATAATAATAATAATAATATTAGCTTTTCGATAGATATTATTTACAACCGTAACTTTATTTATTTATTTATTTATTTATCATGCTTGTTTTAAACGATATGGTTAAAATAGCATCAGAATAACTGCATAAATATAATATAAGAAGCTAGAGGATTAGAATATCACTTTTATTGACTTTTGCTGAATTATTTTTGTCTGTATATAAACGCGTCAGGAGGTTGCTGTGAAGGTGCTTACACAAAATCTCGCGATACTTGGAGAGGGTATGTGAGACTACGCGGCGGATATCCGCTCTCTTTTCCGTGGTGGACTCCCGTACAGACGGTCCCCCAAAATGAAGGTGAGCGTCCAGATTTGTGTCTTTTTTAACCTTCTGACTTACAATCGGCTCGGAATATGAACAGATTCGGAGAGAACACACATTAAAGACCCGCGATGTGTTTACCGGAGTATTGAGGAGGTTATCTGTGAGTCGGATGATGATGGATTATACCGGAGTATAGAGCGGCTAACAGGCTAAAGCACAACATGGCGGAGATTTCTGAACTAGAAATGAGAGAGTAGTGGAGAGAGAGAGAGTGTGGGGGGGGTGGAGGGCTAGGAGCGGGTGTGTGTTTGCGTTTCAGCTTCAGTGACTTTTTGGAATAAAGTTGTAACTGTAATAAAGCCGAAACTGCTAATGTGTGTCCAACTCGGCTAGCGCCTAGCATTCACATGGAGCTTAAACAAACCGGGTTCAAGTTATCCCGAGATTAACTAATCCTCATTCACATTTATTCAGTTAATCGAGTTAGTTAACTGTTTATCAGTTATAATGTATCCAGAATGTGGAGAAAGTCATGTTGTAGATGTGTGATTTAAGGCTGAATAACAAAGCTGCTGTAATTTCTAACCTCAGCTTCATCATCTAATGTCCAGGAGTTCAATATCAGAGAGGGAGTACTGAAAAGAAAGTCAGCTATTCTGTGGTGATCTGACTCTTTCCTCTTTTCCTCTGCAGCTCAATATCTCCTTCCCTGCCACTGGCTGTCAGAAGCTGATCGAAGTGGATGATGAGCGCAAGCTGAGGACCTTCTATGAGAAGCGTATGGCCACTGAGGTGGCTGCTGACCCTCTGGGTGATGAGTGGAAGGTGAGGCTCTTACTTTCCCCACCTGCACTCACACTTGAATCAGCTTTTACACACCTGTGTCTGTGTTTCTCCTGAAGCTTGTCGTACTCCTGGAGCGCTCTCTGCTCTAAACCCTCGTCTTTGTCTCCAGCGTTCACAGCTTTATGTTAATCCCCAGCGTTTTATTATTAAAGAGATCTGTAATGTATCTGTGTTTTTGAATGTTTGTGCTTCTGTGCTGTGGTGTGTGTGTTTGTGATGGAGAGGTGAAACCAGTTGCACACCAGTAGACCCCTTTCTGGCTTATCAGTAGCTCTAAAGGGGGGGCAGCGTGATGCTATAGCACGAGTGGAGCCGCAAACCGGATAACGACCAGATCTGGACATAACATGACTGGTCGAACTGCAACGCTCCCACATTCAGACCTGTGATGAACCTGTTTTAGTGTCTGTGGGATGTGTGTGATGAGTGAGTGTGTGTATGTCATGAACCTGTGTTTTAGTGTCTGGGATGTGTGTGATTGAGTGTGTGTATGTCATGAACCTGTGTTTTAGTGTCTGTGGGATGTGTGTGATGAGTGAGTGAGTGTGTGTATGTCATGAACCTGTGTTTTTGTGGGATGAATGTGTGTGTGATTTAACCTTTGTGTTTTTTGTGTGTCTCAGGGCTACGTGGTGCGCATCAGTGGAGGAAACGATAAGCAGGGCTTCCCCATGAAGCAGGGTGTTCTGACCAACGGCCGTGTGCGTCTGCTGCTCAGCAAGGGTCACTCGTGCTACAGGCCACGTCGCACTGGAGAGCGCAAACGCAAATCCGTCCGTGGCTGCATCGTCGACGCTAACCTCAGCGTCCTCAACTTGGTCATCGTCAGGAAGGGTGAGGTGCTCGGGTCAGACGTGTAGAGGAATGGGGCTGAGTGTCAGAGGATAGGGTACCAGGGGGTGAAAAGGATCGTAGCTAAAATTAAACAAAAATCACTTGGTATCGGACTGTGGTGTAATTTATTCTCTTCATGATCACTTGAATAACTCGGGATACATGAAGAGTAGAGAATTTTATTTAGAGTTTAATAAACATTATCAGAATAGAACACTTCAGATCATTTCTTTATTTTTTTGGGAAACATTGTGTGATTTTATTGCATGTTTGGTTTTTTATTCCCAGTGTAATCCACTCCAGGACACTCCAGGCTGCGGGGGCTTTGCTACTGTTGGTTGTCTAGTTGATTATTGTGGGATAAAATGTTTGTCCTCATTTATTCTGTAGTAGGACAAGTGTAGAGAGAGAAAGAAACTGAGGACTTGTGCTGCGTCCTTTATTTTAAAAGGTGCAATTGGTCAAAGAAGCAGATTCCTGTGTGAAGATGAACTTTTAGAAGACTGAATTTCATCAACTAGAATTTTTCCTCTGTGATTAAACATCGTTTTTAGCTTTGAGTTGATGTAAGGGGTTTATAATAAATTAGTGTTCAGTGTGAACTTTCACTCTCTAGTGTTTTACTGGAATGTTCTTTTTTTTCTGTACCAGTTGAAAATTAAACATTAAAGCCCCGTGTGTGTGCAGGTGAGAAGGACATCCCCGGACTGACCGACAGCACCGTGCCTCGCCGCCTGGGCCCCAAGAGAGCCAGCAAGATCCGCAAACTCTTCAACCTGTCCAAGGAGGACGATGTCCGGCAGTACGTGGTGCGCAGGCCCCTGACCAAGGAAGGTGAGTGGTTCTCACACAACTCTCGAAATCCTGATCCTCAGATCTGGTCTGTGATCGAGTTACTGGAAGTGGGGCCAGGTTTAGAGTTGTAGTGTCTAATAAACAGTAGTGTGGTGGTCAGGAGAAGCTCGGCACACCAGTAGACCCTTTTCAGCTGGTCAGTAGCTTTAAAGGGGGGACAGCGTGATGCCACAGTGACTGGAGCTGCAAACCGGATAACGACCTGATCTGTACACGGCATGACTGGTCGAACTGCATCGCTCCGACAAACACACACTTCATTCTGCACAAAGCTGGATATGTCGATTATGTAGAAGTTAATTTTATAACCAGAAATTTGAACTTTATAACATTTTACATGCTTTTAGAGTGTAAAGTTTTAATTTTTTGGGTTGAGTGAATTGAATCTTTAACTCTGACAACATTAGTGATGAGTAATGTGTTTATTTTCTGTTAATAAATAAATACTTAGCATTGCAAAGCTGGATTTAATTTTTTGTACATGTATACTGTGGTTCTGGTTGTTTAGTTGCAGCTCTTTAGGATGAAGTGCAGTCAGGTTTCTTCTGTAGGGGGAGGGGAAAGTGCTGTTAATGATCTATAAACAGCAGACTTCAACTAAAACTGCTAACTAAACCTTTATAAACATTATAGCATTATAATTGCACAAAGCATTATAGCATTGTGCTCATTCCTCCTCAGTCTGAGCGTGTGATGAACTCCATCTTATTCCTCCTTAGGTAAGAAGCCCAGGACCAAGGCCCCTAAGATCCAGCGCTTGGTGACTCCCCGTGTGCTGCAGCACAAGCGCCGCCGCATCGCCCTGAAGAGACAGAGAACACAGAAGAATAAGGATGAAGCTGCAGAGTACGCCAAGATGCTGGCCAAGAGGCTGAAGGTAGGAGATGATCAGAGCTGCAGCTCTCTTCTCCTCTTGGAGGATGATCTCTCTGTAACACGAATGTGTTTGTATATTTGTGTGATGAAGCTGTGGAAGATTCTCATTCATCTCTCATCTCTCTGTTGTACAGGAGGCCAAAGAGAAACGTCAGGAGAAGATCGCCAAGAGACGCCGCCTCTCCTCCCTGAGAGCCTCGCAGTCCAAATCCGAGTCCAGCCAGAAATAAGACTCGGTGCTTGTAGATCATAAATAAAACATCAAAAAGGTTTTGCTCAATTCTGCTGTCTGGGTTTTATTTTGGGTTGTTTTTTGGGGGGGCGGGGTTTGGGGGTCAGATCTCAACATCAGGATCCTGGTTGCTGAACTCGGTGGAAGACTTGGAGCTCGGGTTTTACTAAAAGCTCAAGAGTTGATTTAGATCTGGATGATCTGAGGATCGTCACCTATGAGTTTTGGGACACCTCTCCATTGAATTCAGGGGTTGGGCTCAGCCCCTTTACAGTTACAGTGAAAAGAAGTCTTCATGCTGAGACGTTTGTGGGAACAGTTTGGGGATGACCCCTTCCTGTTTCAACACGACTGCAAACCAGTGCACAAAGCAAGCACCATAAAGACATTTGGTGTGGAGGAACTTGACTGGCCTGCACAGAGTCCTGACCCCAACCCCATAGAACACCTTGGGGATGAATTATAGAGGAGACTGTGAGCCAGACCTTCTCAACCAACATCGGTGTCTTGCCTGAACCACAGAACACAATAAAACATCTTTGAGATGAATTAATGCAGTCATGTTGGAACAGGAAGGGGTCATCCCCAAACTGTTCCCACAAAGAGCATGAAATTGTCCAAAATGTCTTGATAGGAAGCTGAAGCATTAAGAGTTCCTTTCACTGGAACTAAGGGGCTGAGCCCAACCCCTGAAAAACATCTGAATTCAATGATTTGGAGGGGTGTCCCAGTACTTTTGGCAAGGTAGTGTATCTTTTAATGTTGCTCAATAATTCTCAAATATTGAGAAATTTTATTTTTTTTTTTCATACAGAGCTGACTAGAAATCTACTCGCCATGTTTCAGCCTCTCACAGTGCGAGTTTTCCCATATGTCTGAATTATAAAGCCGTCCTTAAGGTTTTTGTGTACTTTCGTTGTTCTTTCAGTCCAACCTCCTGGTCAATCGTCAGGGTCCTGTGCTCTCACTGCCGTGGCCTGGGTTCGATTCCCTAACCCAGCCACTGAAGAATGAACTCAGTGCCAGTCCCAAGCTCAGATTAAATGGGAGGGTTGCAACATCACTAAAACCTGTGCCAAGTTGAAACGTTCGGACCAACTGATCAGCTGTGACGAACCAGAACAGGGAGCGGTCAGAAGATAAAGAACAACACAATCACTTTTCACTTGTTAAACCCTGTTTATTTCCGTAGCTCTGTTCTGGAAGTCTCACCATCACCACCAGCTGTGTGGCTAGTACACGTGGTGTCGTGCGGCTTGTGGCCAGCAGGTGGAAGCAGAGCTGTGACTGAATAAGCTTCGTTCTCTAACAGCACTAATCCAGTATAGTTATTTTCACCACAAGAGGGCGCTTCTAGATGTTTCCTCAAACCAGGCCATTAGAATTCAGGATGCGTTCAGGATAAATGGCACTGCGCTGTCTCCTGCCAAATGCTGGGAATGCATTTCAGGTCCACGTGACGCCACGCCCATGTCCCGTGGAATTGGTCACTTATCCACGGAGTCTGAATGTCGGACCTGACACCAGTTAACACGCTTGTACAGATGTACAGTATACTCTCTCAGAGAAGAAAAAAATATCAACCATGTTCTCAGGGTTCTCTGACCCCCGCTGACGGAGTGACCACCTGAGACCGGACTTGAGCATGAGGATGTGTTTATTGTTATTTATTTGGGTCTGTTCTTTGGTGAAGATTTGAATGTGCTGCATGTTCTACAGGAATAATAATTTATAGGAAATCACTAGGAGAGGTCAGGTCAGAATTCCTCATTCCCACACTGACCTCTCCTGCGCGGTCACTGTTCTGCTGCCACGTGCACTACATAAATGTTCCTAATAAAGTGACATACAGTAAGTGTACGGGTATGTATATAAGTCCTTTTAAGAGTAATAACGCGCTCGTGTGAATATTATATGCCAGGATCACGCGAGCGCGCGCGTGGGTGTGTGATTTGCGCGTGTATCCCTTTTTTTCTTTCTCGTCTCTTGCGTCACACACACGCCCCCTCTTCTTTAAAACCGTAACACTTCAGCACAGAGTGACGTGATTTCACGCCCGGCCGTAGCACGTGTACGGGGCGCGTTCACGTGGCGGGGACGCGCGGACACGAGGGCGAGCGCTGGTGAAGAATGTGAGCGGTGTTTCTGCGGCTCTGCACAGCCATGGAGCTGGAGGTGGAATCTGCCGAGTGAGTATCATGTACAGGAGAGAGAGAGAGTGTGTGAGAGAGACAGATGCATGCAACTTTGCATTAAATAACCCATGCAACAGTCATGTTTCTTTCCTGTTGTGTTTTTCTGGACTGTTCTGGAGCTTGGTCTGGTCACGTCTCCTCCAGAGGAAATAAACAGAAGCTTGAGACTGTTCCTCAGCTCAGTGAGTGTTTCAGCCCTGAGCTCCGTGCGCTGTGTAGAAACCACAAAATGACCTGGTATTGAAATGTCAGGCTCGTGCCGCAGAGTCATTAAGCCGTGTTTATAATCATTCACACCTCAAACTCTGCTCCAGCTTCAGTTCTTACTGGGAGATGGGTTTTTTTTTAAAAAAAGCTTGTGGTGTTCTATAGGCTTTAAGAAACAAAGATTGCTAACAGAAAGCATGTGTAGATGTACAGATGTGTGGAGGGATGGAGGGATAAAGGGATGGAGGGCCATCTTCTGGACCCTAAATTCTGTCATCAACAGGATTGTGTTTGTTGAGTTCTGTAGGTTCTTCAGGTGACCATCACTGCCTCAGAACCTTTTCTGCACCCTTTGTTTATTTTCTGCTCGTTTTCATTTCATTAAGCTCTTCTGCTCCATCTTGGTGTTTAAATAATCTGTTTAGTGTGAAATAAGAGAGATTTTGTAGAACTAAAGACTTCAGGATGAAGGAGGAAAGTTCTGAGCTCTGAGGAAGAAGAGTCTGGGGTTTTGTGCTGAAGCTGCAGGAGATGAAATGACTACATCTACCAGGGGTTTGGAAAAAAAGGAGTTATAATATAGGATATAATATTTTTTAAACATTTTAATGACATTTACCATGTGATTACTGCTTCTTTTTTGTGGTTCTCTTTATTATTATTATTATTATTATCACTGATTATGAAGTCATAGTTGCTAGGTAACATGTCTTAGCATCTCTAATTTTTATTTTGATCATTTTATTTTATTTTTGTTTAATGTTTTTTTTTTGCTTCTTTGCAGTTTTATTTTCTCTCATGAAGTAGCTCAGGGATGTCTGTGATTGTGGCTAAGAATGGTTAATTTTTTATTTTCTCTCTCTATTTTTTTATTATCTTTCTGAAGGAGTTCTAGTTTTTAATCCTGTTTTGAAAGTAAAGAAGAGGGGTTAAAGGTGTTGAGTGTTTAGTGCTGTCTGTGTGATGATGGTTCTTGTGGGTCAGAAACTAATCTCATGTCCAGTATGATGTAGAAGGGTGGATTAGAACTGACAGCTTGTGTGTGTGTGTGTGTGTGTGTGTGTGTGACAGTGTGATCCGGCTGATCATGCAGTACCTGAAGGAGAACAATCTGCCGCGCACACTGGCCACGCTGCAGGAGGAGAGTACGGTGGCTCTGAACACGGTGGACAGCATCGAGAGCTTCACGGAGGACGTGAACAGCGGGCGGTGGGACGCGGTGCTGAGAGCCATCCAACACCTCAAACTACCTGACAAGCTGCTCATCGACCTGTACGAACAGGTGAGACACCTCGCTCCAGTGAAGGAAAGTTTGGTGTAAATGCATAATGTATGAAAATTACATGCAAATGTTTCTGTGTGTGTGTGTGTTAATGAACAGGTTCTTAATGCAAATGAAACATGTGCCATGTGTCACGCCTGCGTCCCGGTCCAGGATTTACGTTCTGTTTTGACGTGTGATTGCGCTCCAGTTCAGCTATTTATTTTTTTGTATTAAGTCTTGTTGTTTTTTTATGCTGGTGTTGTTTATGGTCAAAACGTGGTCTTTTCACACAAATACACTAATTGCTCCAGTGAAGCTGCTGAAATTCTCTTTAATGGATTTTTGTTCCTCTGCAGTTTGTTACAGATGTGGCACCTAATTACAAGCAGAACAGAAAACCGAGTTCAGGGACGACGATCTCACAGGCTTTAGGCTTTTAAAACATTTTTTTCTAAACTTAATTGCATCTAATATCTTTCTTTAAAAAAATAATAATGATGATCTGTTGCTTTTGTTTTGCTCTTTCCCCCAAAGAAGAGATTTCACATGTACCCCAGAGAAAGCCTTCGGTTCAGGGGAGGAGGTGTGTGTACAGGTGGAGGTGTGTGTACAGGTGGAGGTGTGTGTACAGGAGGAGGTGTGTGTACAGGAGGAGGTGGTGTGTGTACAGGAGGAGGTGTGTGTGTACAGGAGGTGGTGTGTGTACAGGAGGAGGTGTGTGTACAGGAGGAGGTGTGTGTACAGGTGGAGGTGTGTGTACAGGAGGAGGTTGAGGAGGTGTGTGTGTACAGGAGGAGGTGTGTGTACAGGTGGAGGTGTGTGTACAGGAGGAGGTGTGTGTGTACAGGAGGAGGTGTGTGTACAGGTGGAGGTGTGTGTACAGGAGGAGGTTGAGGAGGTGTGTGTGTACAGGAGGAGGTGTGTGTGTACAGGAGGAGGTGTGTGTGTACAGGAGGTGGTGTGTGTGTACAGGAGGTGGTGTGTGTGTACAGGAGGAGGTGTGTGTACAGGTGGAGGTGTGTGTACAGGAGGAGGTTGAGGAGGTGTGTGTGTACAGGAGGAGGTGTGTGTACAGGAGGAGGTGTGTGTACAGGAGGAGGTGTGTGTACAGGAGGAGGTGTGTGTGTACAGGAGGAGGTGTGTGTACAGGAGGAGGTGTGTGTGTACAGGAGGAGGTGTGTGTACAGGAGGAGGTGTGTGTGTACAGGAGGAGGTGTGTGTACAGGAGGAGGTGTGTGTACAGGAGGAGGTTGAGGAGGTGTGTGTACAGGAGGAGGTGTGTGTACAGGAGGAGGTGTGTGTACAGGAGGAGGTGTGTGTGTACAGGAGGAGGTGTGTGTGTACAGGAGGAGGTTGAGGAGGTGTGTGTACAGGAGGAGGTGTGTGTGTACAGGAGGAGGTGTGTGTACAGGAGGAGGTGTGTGTGTACAGGAGGAGGTGTGTGTACAGGAGGAGGTGTGTGTACAGGAGGAGGTGTGTGTACAGGAGGAGGTTGAGGAGGTGTGTGTGTACAGGAGGAGGTGTGTGTACAGGAGGAGGTTGAGGAGGTGTGTGTACAGGAGGAGGTGTGTGTACAGGTGGAGGTGTGTGTACAGGAGGAGGTGTGTGTGTACAGGAGGAGGTGTGTGTACAGGAGGAGGTTGAGGAGGTGTGTGTACAGGAGGAGGTGTGTGTACAGGTGGAGGTGTGTGTACAGGAGGAGGTTGAGGAGGTGTGTGTACAGGAGGAGGTGTGTGTACAGGAGGAGGTTGAGGAGGTGTGTGTGTACAGGAGGAGGTGTGTGTACAGGAGGAGGTGTGTGTACAGGAGGAGGTTGAGGAGGTGTGTGTGTACAGGAGGAGGTTGAGGAGGTGTGTGTGTACAGGAGGAGGTGTGTGTACAGGAGGAGGTGTGTGTGTACAGGAGGAGGTGTGTGTGTACAGGAGGAGGTGTGTGTGTACAGGAGGAGGTGTGTGTGTACAGGAGGAGGTGTGTGTGTACAGGAGGTGGTGTGTGTGTACAGGAGGAGGTGTGTGTGTACAGGAGGAGGTGTGTGTACAGGAGGAGGTGTGTGTGTACAGGAGGAGGTTGAGGAGGTGTGTGTACAGGAGGAGGTGTGTGTACAGGAGGAGGTGTGTGTACAGGAGGAGGTTGAGGAGGTGTGTGTACAGGAGGAGGTGTGTGTGTACAGGAGGAGGTTGAGGAGGTGTGTGTGTACAGGAGGTGGTGTGTGTACAGGAGGAGGTGTGTGTACAGGAGGAGGTGTGTGTACAGGAGGAGGTTGAGGAGGTGTGTGTACAGGAGGAGGTGTGTGTGTACAGGAGGAGGTGGTGTGTGTACAGGAGGAGGTGGTGTGTGTACAGGAGGAGGTGGTGTGTGTACAGGAGGAGGTGTGTGTGTACAGGAGGAGGTGGTGTGTGTACAGGAGGAGGTGTGTGTGTACAGGAGGTGGTGTGTGTGTACAGGAGGTGGTGTGTGTGTACAGGAGGAGGTGTGTGTGTACAGGAGGTGGTGTGTGTGTACAGGAGGAGGTGTGTGTGTACAGGAGGAGGTGTGTGTGTACAGGAGGTGGTGTGTGTGTACAGGAGGAGGTGTGTGTACAGGAGGAGGTGTGTGTGTACAGGAGGTGGTGTGTGTGTACAGGAGGTGGTGTGTGTGTACAGGAGGTGGTGTGTGTGTACAGGAGGAGGTGTGTGTGTACAGGAGGAGGTGTGTGTGTACAGGAGTTGCCTTGTAATTATAAAGTCTGTCCTGTGCTCATCTCTGACTTTTATTCACAATCTGCAATCATGGTGAACTTCCTGTAAACACACATCTTTCTTCTCTTCACCTGTTTGTTTCTGTAACATCTCCCACCAGGTGGTCCTGGAGCTGATGGAGCTGAAGGAACTGGGAGCTGCTGGTTGTTTACTGACTCAGACGGACCCCATGATCATGCTGAAACACACTCAGCCTGAGCGATACACCAAGCTGGAGGCTCTGCTCTCTAACAAGTTCGACCCCAGCGAGGTAGGTGTGTGTTATCTCTCTGGGATAAGTCGAGTAGAGCCGGGTTTGGAAACCCGATTCCAGAAGTTTCCTCACCTTGGTTAAATGCCTGTGTGTCCCCTAAACACAAAAGTGGGTGGAGTTTCTGTAATGAGAAGGCGGAGCCTAGGGTAACTCGCTAGGTGTTTAAATGATCAGTTATGGGATCATGTGAGGATTCTGTGAGGAGTGTGTTTTAGCTCCACCCACTTGTCCTTCTTTGGTTCTCCTGGTGATATGAACTCAGATATGTGTGATTAAAATGAGATTTTAAAGACGTAAATAAAGAGAAATCTGCAGATCTTCTATCTTGTCTTATATGTCTGTTTTTTTTTAACTTCCTGCTGAAGGTTTACCCAGAAGGCAGCAGTAAAGAGAAGCGCAGGTTGGCTATAGCTCAGGCGCTGGTTGAAGAGGTCAGCGTGGTTCCTCCCTCACGCCTCATGGCTCTGCTCGGACAGGTGAGTACTTTAAATTCATCCGTAATCGGTTCTGGAATGTAAATCATGTCCAGCAGGATAGCTGACTAAAGCTTGTAAATAAGACTGAAGAGCAGCGCGAGCGACTTCCTGTTTGTGGTCCTGAGGTGTGTACTACCCAAGCCTGCTGTTAGAGATGTTTTAACGTAACGTACGATGTGACGTGTCGAAGTGGGTCACGGCGTGTCAGTCCTGAGCCGGCCGTTTGATCGTTCTAGGCTGTGGGGTTTTAATCCAGGTCAGGGTGGAGCACGAGTTCCAGCTCTCTGTGCTGCTCTAGCGTCTTATCAGATTAATCAAATATTGAAGAAGTTCTTCTTTAAATACCCCTGCCTGAGGCTTTAAACCCCCCACTGAGCGTCTGCCTTCTCCACGCAGGGTCGTTTATGCGAGAGCGCTCTGTACAGGTTACAGGAGACCAAAGCGCTGAGGCAGTTCGGATCATTGGCCATGTTGGTAAGTGAAGCGTGAAGCTGGACTTTACCCCAGTGCGCTGGTGGACCTCCTACCACACACTCTTCATCTCTATCTCACCCTTCCAGTCTCTGAAGTGGCAGCAGCACCAAGGTCTCCTGCCCCCTGGGATGTCCATCGACCTGTTCCGGGGCAAAACCATGATGAAGGACCTGGAGGAAGAGCGCTTCCCCACCCAGCTCAGCCACCTCCTGAAGGTAGAGTGACACATCACAAAAACGCTGAAGCAGTTCAAAGCCTGCCAAGAAACCACAAGCCAAGAGCTCCATTACACCGTTCTTCAACCTCCTCCACAAGCCAGAGAACCAACACAGGAAGTGAGACACAACATTCATACAGGGAGTAAATACACTGCTTTATAATGGATAAGAGCTTAAACACATCACCTTCTCATGGACGTGATGAAAAAGCTGAAATTAATGATTGATGTTTAAAGAGATTTATTTATTACAATGTCAGAGTGATTTGAGAGTAAAAAGATTTGATTTTCTTTGTAAATATAATTGTTCTGAACATACAGTGATGGAAAACAGCAGAGATTTCCTTTAATATTTCTTTAAGAGGGAGAGGGCTGTTTCTCTCTCTCACACACACACATACATACATACATACACACACACACACACACACACACACACACACACACAGATTTATAATTGCTTTCGAGGCCTGAGGCTGCCTGTCAGATGGTCACCATGCTGACTCGCTGCATCTTCTGATTGATGTCCTCGGGGTGACAGTAACTCCGCCCACAAACGCATCTGACCTTTCGCCCTCAGCATCATGATATTATTATTACAGCGTGGGTGTATGCTAACTTAATGCTAATTCTCTATGGGGTACACACACACACCCACACACACACACAGTGAGGATAAGAAGTGATTACGGTGTTAAACTCTGTGCTAGACTCCCAGCTCTAACGTTAAACTTTAATATAATGTGCAGCAGATCTTCAGCTAATTAATGAGAATATTTATATTATAATTCTAATGGTTCAGCAGAGTAACGATGAGTCTCTGGAAAACATCCTGGCTGAAGTAATAATAATAATAATAATAATAATAATAATAAAAGCCCCATGATGCACAGAAATATATCTAGTTTGCTAATTCAAATAAATATTTAACGTAAAAAAAATTAATTAAAATTCTCACTTTTTTTAATAGTACAGGCAAAAGATTTTAGTTTCAGAATGAGATTAATAGTTTTATGTGTTAATTTATTTGATGTATTATTTATTTATTTTATTTGTTTATTCCATGTTATATTTAAATATTTACATAAACTGGATTTATGTGTACACATTTATTTAATATTTTAGTAATAATTTTTTAAACAATTAAAGACATATTTTTTACTGACCTGTATATAAAACATTCAATAAACTTAGACAAAAATGTTAAATAAAAAAATCATAATACTGAAGTGTTCATTTCTCCCATTAATCCCACCTTAAATACAGACTCAAATGTAAACATGAGACATTTCTTGTGTTTGTGTGCGTGTGCATGTGTTTGTGTGTGTGCGTGTGTGTGTGTGTGTGTGTGTGTGTTACAGTTTGGTCCGAAGTCCCATGTGGAGTGTGCCCGGTTCACTCTGGATGGTCAGTATCTGATTACAGGGTCAGTGGATGGATTTATCGAGGTTTGGGATTTCACCACTGGGAAAATCTGCAAGGTTTGTCACAACTTCAGTCTCAGTCAGATGTTTTTAATGAAGCACTTGTTCCTCATCATGGAAACAACCTGAATTCCTGAGAGCTTTGGTTTTTAAACATGTTTCGTAAGGTTTGCAGCAGCTTAGCTCCGCCCAGTCACCTTAAATCATTTCATTTTTAGAATAGTTTGCTTAATAATTTTGGCTCCTTCTGAAGAAAAATCGTAAATTATTCAGAATGTGTCCGTACGCTCGTGATGATCTGGAGTTATCTGCTGATCTTAGGCTTGAGGAGACCATCCTGAGCTTCCGAGTCAGAATTCCCACTTCTGTTGGATGTCAGTGTTATGAGTTGTCACTGAATGCAGAATCATTAGCACCTTGTCACTGTGCCAAAAAACAAGCCTACAGTTTTTCTAACAGTTTCTAAGCTTCTCATCATGTAAGTCATGTTCTTGTGCCATGTGCAATTAGAGTTAGAGATCTCTGTCCTTCAGAAATCGGTCTAGGAAAAAAAAAATCCTCGCACTTTCCCATTTAGTTCTGCGTAGTTTAGTCTCTCTGGAGCGAACGCAGCTACAGCTGCACCTCCGAGGTGTGGAATATGGGTCACCCCGCACCTCACTGACATCCTCGCCGCTCACGTACGCACTCTAACGGCCAAAAATAACAAGACCAACTCCTGGCTCTTACAGTAGAGCGCTGAGGGAATCGCTGGGTGTTTACAGGCGTGACTCTTTCACACCGCGGGTCAGGGGTAAAGACTCTGGTCAAACACTAGGGTGTAGAAATTCCATTAAAAATGTTTAATTTCAACAGTAATGATGATATCGTGCATTTATAAACCTCAGGAATCTGAAATAAATTCTATTCATTTGCCATGAGTTGACTTTAACAGACTCAGATAACTTTTATTTAACTCGGAATTTCAATAAAAAACCTTTTTAGAATTAAATTCACGCTCGAATGAAAGAGTTTTTAATGAATATTAAACGATGTGTAATTTATATTAATGAAGGTTTAATGAATATTGATTAGCAAGTCATTAATGTTGAATATGAATAAGCATAACTCTTAAAACTGTGTGTGTGTGTGTGTGTGTGTAGGATTTAAAGTACCAAGCTCAGGATAATTTTATGATGATGGATGAGGCAGTGCTCTGCCTGGCAGTGAGTCACGACAGTGAGATGGTGGTGTCCGGGTCTCAGGATGGGAAAATACAGGTATAGCACCTCAATCTCCAACCTGATCTCCACCTCCACCTTCATCTCCACCTCATTCACCATCTCCACCTCATTCACCATCTCCACCTCATTCACCATCACCACCTCATCCACCATCTCCACCTCATCCCCTATCACCACTTCATCCACCATCCCCACCTCATCCCCCAACCCCACCTCATTCACCATGTCCACCTCAACCAACATCCCCACCTCATCCCCCATCTCCACCTCAACCAACATCCCCACCATCTCCACCTAATCCCCCATCTCCACCTCATCCCCCATCTCCACCTCATCCCCCATCTCCACCTGAACCAACATCCCCACCATCTCCACCTCATCCCCCATCTCCACCTCATCCCCACCATCTCCACCTCATCCCCCATCTCCACCTCATCCCCCATCTCCACATAATCCAACATCTCTTCAACCCTCCAAAACATGACTGCAAATGTATTATTATTATTCTTGGTTTAAGTGGTCAAGTTAGAGATATAGAAAAATGTATATATAATAATGTAAAGACCATAAACTCATAAAGCCTTAATTAATTAATTAATTAATTAATTAATCCTCACATGCTTCAGCACAGGTAATTATGGCTAAAACACTATTAATTGGCAATTAAAATGATTTTCAGTGCGGTGCTTGGCCCCCTTTGATTGCTGCTGTGTGTATTATGAGGGTCTGGTGTGTACCTCACTCTGGATGATGCTGTGTGTTTGTTAGCTGTGTTTGTTATACAGTGAACTGGACGTTTCGTCTCTCTCTAGCTCTGGAGGATTCGGAACGGTCAGTGTCTACGCAAATTCGAGCGCGCCCACGGGAAAGCCGTCACCTGCCTGTGCTTCAGCAGAGACAGCAGTCAGCTCCTCAGCGGCTCCTTCGATCAGATCATCAGGTTTACACACACACACACCATTCTTTCCTGTGGCTGAGTTCATTTCTTCCTGAGAAATGTTAAAAGGACAATCTGGATCTCACTGGGGGATAATTCACTTCACTTAATGGTGGGCTTTCTGTACTCTGCTCCCTGCAAGGTGTGTGTGTGTGTGTGTGTGAGCTGAAACAGGTTCTAACGGTGTTTGTCAGATTGCAGTGTTGAAGGAAAATAACGTTCTTCATCTCAGACGCTGCTGTAACACTGATGATGAAGTGAAGCCAGAAAACTAGAGCTGTGCATTATGTTCTCAGACTATGGTTCAGTACCAAAGGTTCTAGCTGGATTTATTTGTTTCCTGCTGATGATATGAACAGGCAGATAAAACATCACATGACCTGTACAACAAACAACACAGTAAACACAAAAGCATTACAATCTGCTCACGTTAGCAGCATAAAAGGGATTTATTGGGACATTATTTCAGTCACAGCCTCCATCAGCTCCACAGCTCAGTGCTCAGCGTTGCTCCTGTGCGACTCTCCACTGGAAATAAACACCTTCTGCATGAAAGCAGTGAAAACCACAGCACAGCAGACTTAAATCTGCTGGAAAATGAACTAGAAATCCAACACTTCCTGTTTTAGTGTTTGTGTTCATTCTCATGAGCCTCTTGTGCTTATTGCGTCTGAATGATGTTTTGAATGATTTATTTCATTAAAAGTGAAAACCCATTTCAGTTCTCTGTACACGAGGGAGCTGATCCAGTGAGACTTTCATCTGTATGTGATGAACAGATCTCATGTGGAGATCAACAGAATCAGATAGAATCGAAGGGTGAAGTCATATTAAATGAATAAAGTGCTGAAGAAGCCTCTGAACCAATATATGGCTTTAGCAGCTCGATTCCAAACAGGTTAGGACTGCAGAGGCTGAATATGATGAAGACTGAAGCACAGAGTGTCTCCCACTCTCACTGTCTCTCGCTAAGCAGCCTGACGTTAGCATTTCTGCAGAATCCGAGCTGGTGTGTGTCTGTGGGCGGAAGGAATTCTGATTTTCCACGTGCACTTCAGCTACAGAGGAGGGAGGAAGAAAGATAGCATGTTTCTATTCCTATCTTAGTGAGCGAGATGAGTCTGGCGGATGCAGCTGCTTTGCTACGTCAGATTCAATGCAAGAGATAGATAAAGAAAAAGAAAAAAGCAGAAAGGAACGATGAAGGCTGTAACTGGGTTTTGACTGACACACAAAAGCTCCTCAATCAGACTGAATCGGATTTACATGGTGCATGACACAGCGCGTAAATGCCACACAGGCCCTGAAAGCAGATGAATAGGTTTTCATTTGCTGGTGGAGGAGCTGTTCAGGCAGCTCAGGATTTGGTAATCTAATCACTGTTTAATTCCATCAGACTTCATGGGCTGAAATCAGGAAAGATGCTGAAGGAGTTCCAAGGTCACACGTCCTGCATAAACGACGTCATCTACTCACACAATGGCCAGTTTGCCATTAGCGCCTCAGCAGATGGCACGGTGAAGGTAAATCTGCATTACATTTGCATAGAGACCCAGATGGACGACTACATTCCTCTCCTCTCCTCTCCACTCCTCTGGGGCATTAATTCTTATCCCCTCTTTCTCAGATCTGGAACGTGAACACGGCAGAATGCACCATCACCATCAAAACTCCTGACGTTCCAGAAGGATCTGACATCACAGTGAACAATGTTGTTCTGGTGCCCAAGAACCCGGAGCACTTTGTGGTGTGTAACAGGACCAGCACAGTGGTGGTCATGAACGTCCAGGGCCAGGTAATCGACTCGGAGCTCTTGGACTTCAGAACTGGTGACCTGTAACTCAACAGTGACTCAAGATTTGCTGACGAGATTTAACTGCATGTTGACTTGTGATCTGCTGACTCTGTTACTCCACTCAGACTCTCTGAGCTCTTATCACAAGGTGGTTTAAATAAACTGACTCGGGGCAAGGCGAGACCTGGACTATGTGAACTGCTGAGTTCAGACTCGACTTGGACTTTATTAGCTCCTAACTGTTAACTTGATTTGAATGGTGCTGGTTTAAGAATCCACTTGGACTTGAACACTGCTGATTTTTTGACTCGACATCTCGTGCCTTGACTTGAGACATGACTTTGACCATGTGAACCGCTGACTCTGTGCCTAATCTTGGACTTTAGATGTAACTATGATGCTGGTTTTGATCTCAGATCATTAACTTCTTCCTTCCTGTAGCATCAAGATTTCTACACACTTCATTGAAACCTTGTGCTTTAAATAACCCGAGAGTTTTGATGCATTTTATTTTAAATCAGTTCTCCTCGCTAACCGATGCTCTCAGGTACGCGTCAGAAACACATGAGGAAGCTGAATATCCACAAACACACAAAGCAATCAAAATAAACCTTCTTAAAATTCTGTGCAGGGTTACAGAGCTGAATTTAGAGAGTTAACAAATATAGAAAATGCTGTGGTCTACACTTGAGAGACAGAGGCGATGGTCTCTCCCACACTTTTCATTGCTTGCTTGCTTGCTGACTCACTCGCTCTCTTAACCTCCTCCGCCTCCTCAATCTTCCATTCCATCTGCTCTCCTGCTCTCGCTCTTCCTCCCTCGCATTCTTTCTCTTTCTCTCTCTCTCTCTCTTATTCTAAGGTACTGAGGAGTTTTAGCTCGGGAGTGAGGGAGGGAGGAGACTTTGTGTGTTGTACCTTGTCTCCTCGTGGAGAATGGATCTACTGCGTGGGAGAAGATTACGTGCTTTACTCCTTCAGCACCATCACCGGAAAGCTGGAGAGAACTCTGACGGTACAGTTCTCTCCTCAGGGCCTCATTAGGTTCTTATTTCTGAAGTAAATGTATGGGATCAGGGCTGGTCATGAACTTTTTCTATGTATTATGGAACACAGTTTATTACTGTGAGGAAACTTCTCCTAAATTGGTGTTTTACTTCCTTAACACTGACGGTCCTGACAAAAACATTTGTTTGTTAGCCGACTCAGCATTTTTAACCCACTACTACCTGTCCACATACGTCTCAGTCCTGTCTGCTGTCTATCTGTCATTAGAAATATCAGATCATTTAACCTGTAGGTGAAAATAAATCAGCTTTAATTCTGTTATGTTTTCTATGTTTATCATTATTGGGCCAAGGTGGTGCTGGGTTGTGGTAGCTTAATGGTTAAGGCTATTGGTTTGTTGTTTGGGAAGTTGTGGGGTTAAACTCGTTAGTTGTGAGGTCCACCAAGCTAGCCAATGCTGGGCCCCTGAGCAAGGCCCTTAACTCAATTGCTCCACTATATAAAATGTGATATAGATTTAGAAGGATGTCTGGCAAATGTAAGTGCTATAAGGCTGCAGATATCCAGGTCTACAGAAGGTGACACTGAGAATAAAGACCTCCTTCAGGTGTGACCTCACAGTGGGTGTGTCCTAAACAGTTTACACTGTAACACAAACTTTGTTTAAGCCATGATGATGGAATCTGACACCTCTAATAAAATGTCCCCTCATTAAACTCTCATATGCTCAGATACAAACCAGCACAAGCTCTGGGGACGATGTTTACTCTTAAAACTGCTATCCAAATCAAATCTAATTAAATCTTTTCCTTGACGAGGCTCACTCAATTTCAATAAAACCGAAAGAGTTTCCGTGAACGTGATCTGGACCGGGCAGGAGTCCTGACTCTGTACTTTCTCTGTGTTTCTCAGTTTGTGTGTGGTATGAAAGCTGCTCAGTCCCCAGTCTATATTAAGCTTCGATGCCTTAAATTCCTCCACCTTCGCAGGTGCACGAGAAAGACGTGATCGGCATAACCCACCATCCTCATCAGAACCTGATCGCCACCTACAGCGAGGATGGACTGCTGAAGCTCTGGAAACCGTGAAGGTCACGCCAACGAGCATCGTGAAATGAACTCTACAGTCATCATTCGTGCTGAAACCGTGATCCATCTGTACATGGAGATGTTTGGAGTCATGCGTCGGTTTTCAGGTTTGAAAGTCTTCCATTCCAGAGACGATGAGTTTCACTACAAACTTAATCTTCACTTGTAACGTGTCTCATCGCGTCCCTGTAACATACAAAATCCGGAGAACTCTTTTAAATGTCGTAGGAAAAATATGGAAATACTAAACACTCTCAGTGGTTCTTTTCTGATTTGCATGAAAGTGAACTTGAACTGCAATCATTTTCCTGTGAAATTCGGGTGCCACTATCAATCGATCTCTTCCCCCAAAAGAAAGAAGGGTTAGATACCCTTCCAGTAAGATGGTATTTATCCTTTCCTTTTGTTTTAAACCTGTTGCTCTGCTGTATAAACACTGCACAATCGTATCCATGTGCTGTTTGTGACATGCTGTGACATTCTGTAGTGTTTATGATGTCAGTATCTGCATGCCAACAGTATCTCTATCTCTATAAACCTTGAGTTAACACGAGCACTCACTGACCGTAGTGACACTTCCTTCTTCAAGTCCGGGTGAAGCTGCATCGGTATATTAAACGCAATATTTCAGAAGCAAGATGGTTTTTAACCAGCGACATCGATGTAGCTAATGACAGGCATCAGGCTGCTTCCACACTGAGGGATTTGGTTCAATTTGAAAAGAGAGACTTGACCTTCTGACCAATCAGAGTCAAGGTAAGGGCAAACAAATATAAACACTGAGGAGAGATTTCTGGTCTTGTTAGCGAGCGAATATAAAGAGATGGAATGCTGTGACTGCATGTAGAGAGGGCAGTGAAATAAAACAGCACTTTTTCCTTTCACAGATCAGTCGCCAGCATAGAAACCGCAGTGTTAGATCTGACTCTTCACTGATTTCCGTCAAATCCTTCTTCCTTTGCGTATGAAAGCCGTGTTTCTGACTGAAACTTTACGCTAATGAATGTATTAAACTGACGTTGACTTCTACGTAGCTAAGTGCAACAAGTAGAGATTTTTCACATTTGAGAACTCAAAATATTCTTTGTTTACTGTAACAAAGCGCTTGAGTCAAGAAAAAATAGTCTTAATGTGAGATGGGAGTGGTGAATGACAAGGGGGCGGGGCTTCCAGAAGAGAGTTCAAAACTGTCAATCATTCCAGATTCTCATGGCGATTGGCTCGTCTGCTGTTTTCACTTGAAGACCCTGTTTAGAGTTTGTGAGTGATAACAGGCGAGGTTTCGTCTCTCTGCTGTGACTCCCACTGATTAACATTCAGTCAGGTTTCTCTTCATTTTCTGCCTCAGAGTTTACAGAGACGTCAAACTTACAGCTTCCTCCTCCTCACCCGTTTCACCAACCTGCAAAATGTGATGAAGCTCATCGAGACAGCAAGCTAGGCTAGTTTTAGTTAGCCCGATAGTAAGAGATCGTTGTCATGGTTACAGCCGCATTTTTCTCCCTTCTCTTGTTAAAAAATGGCGAGTGTGAGGGCAGTGATGGAGAGCAGGAGTGTAACACGAGCACTGGTCTGGACACGAGGTTAAATGTTTCAGGTGTGAAGGATTGGTGTGTTTTAACACTTATATGACAAATAACACAGGTTCTTCAACAAAATATACATATAGTGTATGTATGTGTGTGTGTGTGTCTGTGTGAGAGAGAGACAGAGATGTGTGTATCTGGTTAATATTTATTTATCTCAAACACTGTCGGAATGTTCTGGGTTTCGTCTGTGGACAGTGGGTTCAGGTGATTTTACTATGTAAACGCATGAAGTGTTGGTAAAATGCAGCAAATTTTCTTCCTGCTCTGGATGTGAACGACACTTTCCACTTAACCCCACTGCATCATCCCGCTTGGTACAACTCCGTGTTCTTCATTCCCTTCTTATTTTTATGGCCTACTGCATACTTTTGATGGATGAAATAAATCTCACTGCATGTTACGCACAACTCGACCTGTCCTGTTTTTATCTGGTTACGATCCGAATTTCTCAGCTCCAGCTGTACTCTTTTTATATTTCTGTTTATTCTCTAGAACTGATCAGATCTCATTGTTCTGTGACCTCTGTAGAGGTACTAATAAACGCCCAGTCCTCAGAGGGGAGGTGTTACAAAGAGATAAATAACCAGATGTTTTTTCTTTTATTGGAATAAAATGAAGTTATAATCTAAGGCATTTACACCAGTGTATCTCTGTATCTTTCTCTCTGTCCCCCCCCCTCTCTTTATCTTTCTGTGTCTCTCTCTCTCTCTTTTTAAATAAACATAAATTATCAAGATCAATACTCTGATTACAAAAACACTATATAAAATAAACAAACACTGATATTTATGAAAGAGATTTCAAAAGATCCCAAAATACCAGGTAGAGAAGAAAGATTTAAGTTTAATAAAGATTTAAGTTAAAGTACAAATAAAGTGTATTATTGGTCCTAATAAAATCGACCTTAAAGTACAAGAAACAAAAACCACATTAAAAAAAACCAGAAGATTCTTTCTGACAGATTTTTTTAAAATTGCCGTGAAGCTCTTGTTGGAGGACGGGACCCAGCTCCTCGCTCCCGGGTTAAGGCCTCACAGGTTACAGGTAACTGATGGAACGACGTTCGGCAAACACAAAGGAAAATACGGGTCTGATGACAGAATTTGCATTTAAAAGTTATTCAGAACTAATCGAGTGCATCAGTTCACTGCTCTGTATAACGAATTCGTAGATAAGTGCAAGAAAGAGGAACACAGCTGAAGTAATTGGCGAATTAATTCACATAAAAAAGGCTGTAAATAAATAAAATAAAATCAGATGTCAGTCAATTTATAGTGCAAATGCTGCTACACATGACAGAGAAAAGCTAGTGAGCCAGAATCGTTTCGTTTTCAGTTTACGGTCACCGTTAGAGGTCATTATACAAACAGCAGTTCTAGTAGACTTTATTTTCTTTTCCTTTTCACACTTATTAAAGGTTTAAATGTTAAAGTAACACTGCTTATACGTCGGAGGAAAATCTTTTGGCTTTCTAAATCACAGTATCCTTAAAAATGGCAAAATCTAAACAAAAACAAGCAATAAACAGTGTGGCTTTTCGTTTTTTGCAGGTTCTGTAAGAATGAGCAGCTCTGTGAATGAGATCTCTGCTTTCTCTTGCCCTCAGTTGTAAGTGTGATGGAATCAAAAGAAAGAATCAAACACTACCTGATCCTTTCTAAAAAAAAAAAAAAAAACCTGCTCACGATTCCAACACATGAGATTCTCCCACTGATATTAAAAGGAAAAAAAAAAAAGTTTTGATCTAAGTGATGGACATGATCGTTCACTTTTTCACCAACACAATCTGATCATGGAGCTTCATCTGAAGAGTGAGGTGGATGGTACGGGCAGTGGAAGGAAGCTCTATGAGGTTTGGCACTGTACTCCTCCTGGATGAAAGTCCTCCTCGTCCTCCTCAATGTAGCGGTGACGTGGTCTCTCCTGGCTCAGATCACAGTCCTCCAGGTCAGCGTAGATGTAGAGGTCATCGTCCATGCTGTCGGGATCGCTCTTCTCTCGTGTGGAAGGCAAATACTGCTCCAGCTGCTTCAGCTTGTTTACAGGGAGGAAGTTAGCCTCGGGGAAGACGACCTGCGGATAAACAAAAAGAGGAATATATCCAAATGTTACATCAGCAGCTCGGATTTTATATACTGCAGTTTTGACTGAAATGTTACTTTTTTATTTAAACCTCCGACACATGACAAGTTAAAATGAATTATAAATAGTGAGTAAAAAATGACTAAAAAAGGAAAATACTATATAAAGTACACATATGGGTTTGAAAAGAAAAATAAAAAATGTCAAACGACTAAAACAGGAAACAAGCGACTAACTAAACGTCCTGCGGTCAGTAAAAGAGCTGAAGTGAGACCCAGAAAAATTAAACGACAAAAAAGTAACCGTCTTTAACTGACGGATGACTTTATCTACATTTATTTAGAAAGAAAGTCACAGATTACAGCAGAAATATTACGAAAAAATATTATCTAAAATATTTAAACTAATTTACTTTTTTTAGTTCACGCTACAATCATTTCTTTTCACACTGATGTTTCTGAATTTTGAGTCTAAAACACAATAAGGCTGAATCCCAGATGGCTCCCAGTTCACTCGACACGCTCACTACACTGGGTTTAATGGTGTAACGGCTTTATATAACGCATGATGTCCAGTAAGAAAGAGAGAAAGGCTTGGAGATGATGTGTCCATCATGTGGAGTATGTGGAAGGTTTCAGTGATGGTGTCACTCACATTAAAAAAGATGACCAGTCTGCCTTTCTCAAAGGGGCGGCGGTACGTAGGCATCCCTTCATTCAGCACACACTTCTTATCACCTGGTCTGATCAACTCACCTACTTGACACACACAGGGAAAAGAAGAAAGAAGAAAGGTGTAATATAATCACTTCATCTGTCATCACAACAGGTGTGAGGGGTGGAGTTTACACACCTGAAGGTAAGAGCACTCACCCGGGTGTGAGGGGTGGAGTTTACACACCTGAAGGTAAGAGCACTCACCCGGGTGTGAGGGGTGGAGTTTACACACCTGAAGCTTAGAGCACTCACCTGGGTGTGAGGTGATGAGCAGTGTTCTGTTGTCCAGCATTTGGACGGGTTTCTGGAAACCACACAACGACTCCACGAGCTGAATTTCCATGGTCATGATCAGATCCATGTCCTGTCTGTGTGGAAAATAAATGTATGGGTCGAGCACTCTGATAATATATATTAGTTTAAAGTATAAATAAAGAGATGTTTTCTTCCATTAATGACAGTTTGTGTACCTCGTGAAGATGGGATGTGCCTTCTGCTCTAAGATGATAATGATGTCTCCAGGCTCTAGTCCAGGTTCCTGGTCTCCTTCCCCATGGAAAACAATCTTCTGTCCATCTTTCATACCTGATACACACACCACCAAGTCAGACAACCTCCTTCACTTCATATTCTTTTACCTTCGTTAGCTCCGCCCCAATCACCTTTATCGATGTGCACCTCCAGGATCTTTTTCTGGCGCAGGACTTTGCGTCCAGTGCAGGTTTTGCAGCGGTTACGGTGGCTAAGGCGCTGACCCTGACCTCTGCAGCTGACACAGACGGTGGAGATCTGCTGCACCATGCCGGGGAGTAACTGATGCAGCCTGACCTGAACTCCTGTCCCCCTGCAGGACGGACACACCTCCACCACACCTTTAGGTCCACCGTGACCTGAGGAACACGACACACCAGAGTGATGATGAATACTGGATTCTGATTGGTTACTGCGCTAATACTTTATCATTTCCACAGTAAGAGGGTTTTATATATATATATATAAAAAAAAACAGACACTTGGTTTTATCTAAGATGTTTATGCAACGTTTATGTAAGGAGTCTCCAGTGTCATTAATAACAGATTAAAGTAAACAAAGTTTTTTCAGATGATTGGTTACCTTCACATTTCTCACAGATGACATTTTTCTGTACAGCCAGTTTCCTGGTGGCTCCATTATACAGATCTTCCAAAGACACGGTCAGCCGATGGACAATATTCTTCCCTGAGAACATGAGACAGATTGTCATGCTGTTATTAGATCCTTCAGACATTCATTACAGCTACACTATATTGCCAAAAGTAATGGGGTTACCCCTCTCCAGATCATTGAGTTCAGGTGTTGTTTTTCAGGGGGTTAGTTCCAGTGAAAGGAACTCTTAATGCTTCAGCTTCATACCAAGACATTTTGGACAATTTCATGCTCTTTGTGGGAACAGTTTGGGGATGACCCCTTCATGTTCCAACATGACTGCACACCAGTGACCAAAGCAAGCTCCATAAAGACATGGATGAGTGAGTTTGGTGTGGAGGAACTTGACTGGCCTGCACAGAGTCCTGACCTCAACCCCATAGAACACCTTTAGGATGAATTAGAGTGGAGACTGTGAGTCAGGCAAAAAGTTTTGGGACGTCTGCTTTTACATGCACATGAATGTAATATGGAGTTGTCCCACCCTTTGCAGCTACAACAGCTTCAACTCTTCTGGGAAGGCTTTCCACAAGGTTTAGGAGTGTGTTTACAGGAATTTTTGAAAATTTTTGAATAATTTGTGAATATTCCTCTAGAAGTGCATTTCTGAGGTCAGGCACTGATGTTGGAGGAGAAGGTCTGGCTCACAGTTTCCGCTCTAATTCATCCCAAAGGTGTTCTATGGGGTTGAGGTCAGGACTCTGTGCAGGCCAGTCAAGTTCCTCCACACCAAACTCACTCATCCATGTCCTGTGCTAGGCTAGGTCCTGGGAGCATGAAATTGTCCACAATGTCTTGGTATGAAGCTGAAGCATTAGGAGTTCCTTTCACTAGAACTAAGGGACCGAGCCCAACCCCTGAACTCCCCTGAATCTGAATTTTGTGGTGTCCCAAACTTTTGGCAATATAGTGTATATGATGTATGTATGGTAGTGTACCTCTCCTCTCTCTGCGCATACGTCCTCCTCCGCCGAAGAACATGTCGAAAATGTCCAAGGGTGTGCTGAAGCCTCCTCCTCCTCCTCCTCCATTCCCTCCCTCCTTAATGGCTGCCTCTCCTCCTCGATCGTAAACTTCTCTCTTCTGTGCGTCAGAAAGCACCTCGTACGCCTGAGAGATCTGTTTAAACTGGACAGATAGGAAGTGCTCACCATAACGAAGCAAACTTTGCCTACTTCCTGTTACCTCTCGAAGCTAAATTAATAAAAAAGTAACCCAAAATTATGACATTTTATCATCACACACACAATCATTTTTTAAATATTTCACAAATAAACAGAATACAGTCATTTTATAGATGAATTTTAGAGTGGATTAAAATGATAAAATGATGTCATTAAGAAATAGAAATAAAAAACGGTGTGTTAAGATGAATAAATAAGAGATTTCTCATCATATGGCAGTATTTATAGTAGAAATTACATTCCAGACCACTCATGCACATAAACCTCACACTGATAAGTCACTCACTTTCTCCCCCTTGGCTGGGTTTTTGTCCGGATGGTATTTCAAGGCCAGTTTGCGATAAGCTTTCTTCAGCTCGTCTGGACTGGCGCCGGGCTTCACGCCCAGGACGTCATAAAAACCCGTCTCCTTCACCATCTCGACCACAGACAATATTAAACTGGAAAGAGAAAGACATTTACTTACAATAACTCACAACAGATTAGACTTCAGCTATAATATTTTCAGATGAAAAAAGGTTTAATGCTGCTCGACTTTGCATTTTATTTACGTAAAGAAGGTCAGAAACAAGGAAGACGCAGAGGCTTGAGTAGAAGAACACGACGTGGAAATCTTCCTTCCAGTCCGGCTTATTAGTTTGTATTTGGCTTCATCTTGCCAATCATTTTACAGCCCCACCCCCAACGCGTCCTTCACACCTTAATAAATCTGAAGGTGATTGTTTATACAGAGCTGAAACTCTGACATGCCTGAGTGTATTTGTTAACATTACACCTCTCTCTGAACCACTGTACAGGTTTGGTGGGCGGAGCTTTGTGAACATGTATGGGAAAAGGGGCGGGGCCAGTTCCTGGATAAAGAGTGTTATCAGATCAGTCAGGTGTGATGATAACAAATGAAGAGGAGTGCTGTTCAGGTGTCTGTGTCAGTTATTAGAAAATAAACTTATTTATTTTATATATCGTGTTCAGAAAGGAAGGTAAACTTTTGTCATGGCTCGTGAGGGTGTGAAAACTTTTGCAAGATATAGATCTCTTGGTATTTAAATCTCATTATGGGACCTGTTTCTTTACTCCTCTTATACCAAATATTTGAAAGAAACATTATATTGGATGAACAGAATAGTAATTATACTGTAATTTATTAAAGATGTAGAGGTAAACATCAACAAAGTGTAAGCTAGGTCTGATACAATATTGATCAAATATCGATTATAACAGGTCTAGAACTGAAACTGACACAAATCGGATCATCTCTGTTTAACAATGTTGTAGTTAATAACGTTTTAAAAAAAATGTATTCACATTTTTAGTAAAAAAGTCAAAACTGCTGCCTGACCCAGGCTCACGCGCTAAATCACACAACACATTAGATTAGCAAAACACATTAACTAGCTAGCGACTTCAAACCAGCCCGTCTCGTTAACTACAGCTTTTTGACGATCATGACCGATTATTCATCATAATTCCCCTTACTGTGTGATGGAGAAAAAGCTCTTTTCTCATCGAACTCGGTTTCTCCGGTTTACCTCACACACACACACACACATACACACACATATACACACACTCACACACACGGACGTCTGGAATCTTCTCTACACTGAAGATTTCCTAATGCGCGATACCGGGGACTGGGACGCGCATGCGCACTCAAGCTGAGCGGAAATGAGGGCAAACACGTCAACGGCGCCGCCATGTTGGACAGGAAAAAGATCCTGATAATTTAATACATATTTTGAGCGCCATTGAGATTTTGTGCGTAAATAATAATAATACAGACACACTGTACAGCTCTTGTGGATAAGAATCACAAGCAGTGAAAAATAAAAAACAAAAGAAATTTGGCTTTTCACAGGTGAAGCCAGGTGCGACGGAGAGAGGGTGAGAGTGGATCTGTATAACAGGATGGAGGTATATTACTAATCTATAATATTATCAGGACAACATCACAGAGGTGTAATACCACACTGACGGGAGGAATAAAGGCCATAAAAATGAGAAATAATCGTTATTTATCAGCCAATTTTACCCACCGCCGGCCCCTTTTAACGACCCCCCCTCAGGTGTTTGGGTCAGTAAATCCGACGCTGAAGGTTGAGTTCATCTCGCGGCGTGGAAAAGAAAGAAACTACAGAAGATGAAGATGAAGCTCACATCGACTTCGCAACTTCTCAATAAAAAAGACAGGAGTGGAGAAGGATGGATAAAGAGCTGCACGAGGAAGACAGCTGACTCTGGTGAGTGTTTGTTATGTAAAAAGTGAGAGTAAAGTATAAGTCTTCTGGTCTAATTTTCCTTCAGCTCATTAGTTTGGTCAAAAGAAATTGTTTAGAAACGGTAAAAACTCTGACCATCTTATCCACAGACCGGACAGTCCAGCTCTCCTCCTCATGTCCTCTCAGGGAGCTTTCCCTCACCGCTGCTCTCACCACAGGCTTGATCATTAGGGATAAATGTACACAAATATCATCTATTTCCTTAATTTTTATATTTCACTAACGCTGATTTGTGACATTGTTCATTGTTAAGCGCTATTTAAATGAAATTTTAGAGAATTCAATTGAATTAGCCCACCCTTTGGTTCTGTGAAGAAGTACCGTAACATTTGGTGCTAGGCCCCTGTGCTAGGTCTCTGTTTTAGGCCCCTGTGCTAGGCCCCTGTGCTAGGTCTCTGTTTTAGGACCCTGTGCTAGGTCTCTGTGCCAGGCCCCTGTGCTAGGCCCCTGTGCTAGGCCCCTGTGCTAGGCCCCTGTGCTAGGCCCCTGTGCTAGGTCTCTGTGCTAGGTCTCTGTGCTAGGCCCCTGTGCTAGGTCTCTGTGCTAGGTCTCTGTGCTAGGCCCCTGTGCTAGGTCTCTGTGCTAGGTCTCTGTGCTAGGTCTCTGTGCTTGGTCCCTGTGCTTGGTCTCTGTGCTTGGTCCCTGTGTTAGGTCTCTGTGCTTGGTCCCTGTGCTTGGTCCCTGTGCTTGGTCCCTGTGCTAGGTCTCTGTGCCAGGCCCCTGTGCCAGGCCCCTGTGCTAGGCCCCTGTGCCAGGCCCCTGTGCTAGGCCCCTGTGCTAGGTCCCTGTGTTAGGTCTCTGTGCTTGGCCTCTGTGCTTGGTCCCTGTGTTAGGTCTCTGTGCTAGGTCTCTGTGCTAGGTCCTTGTGCTAGGTCCCTGTGTTAGGTCTCTGTGCCAGGCCCCTGTGCCAGGCCCCTGTGCTAGGTCTCTGTGCTTGGTCCCTGTGTTAGGTCTCTGTGCTAGGTCTCTGTGCTAGGTCTCTGTGCTTGGTCCCTGTGCTTGGTCTCTGTGCTTGGTCCCTGTGTTAGGTCTCTGTGCTTGGTCCCTGTGCTTGGTCCCTGTGCTTGGTCCCTGTGTTAGGTCTCTGTGCCAGGCCCCTGTGCCAGGCCCCTGTGCCAGGCCCCTGTGCCAGGCCCCTGTGCTAGGCCCCTGTGCTAGGTCCCTGTGTTAGGTCTCTGTGCTTGGCCTCTGTGCTTGGTCCCTGTGTTAGGTCTCTGTGCTAGGTCTCTGTGCTAGGTCCTTGTGCTAGGTCCCTGTGTTAGGTCTCTGTGCCAGGCCCCTGTGCCAGGCCCCTGTGCTAGGTCTCTGTGCTTGGTCCCTGTGTTAGGTCTCTGTGCTTGGTCTCTGTGCTTGGTCTCTGTGCTTGGTCCCCGTGTTAGGTCTCTGTGCTTGGTCCCTGTGTTAGGTCTCTGTGCTAGGTCTCTGTGCTTGGTCCCTATGCTTGGTCTCTGTGCTAGGTCTCTGTGCTAGGTCTCTGTGCTAGGTCCCTGTGCTAGGTCTCTGTGCTAGGTCTCTGTGCTTGGTCTCTGTGCTAGGTCTCTGTGCTTGGTCCCTGTGTTAGGTCTCTGTGCTAGGTCTCTGTGCTAGGTCTCTGTGCTTGGTCCCTGTGCTTGGTCTCTGTGCTTGGTCCCTGTGTTAGGTCTCTGTGCTTGGTCCCTGTGCTTGGTCCCTGTGCTTGGTCCCTGTGTTAGGTCTCTGTGCCAGGCCCCTGTGCCAGGCCCCTGTGCCAGGCCCCTGTGCCAGGCCCCTGTGCTAGGCCCCTGTGCTAGGTCCCTGTGTTAGGTCTCTGTGCTTGGCCTCTGTGCTTGGTCCCTGTGTTAGGTCTCTGTGCTAGGTCTCTGTGCTAGGTCCTTGTGCTAGGTCCCTGTGTTAGGTCTCTGTGCCAGGCCCCTGTGCCAGGCCCCTGTGCTAGGTCTCTGTGCTTGGTCCCTGTGTTAGGTCTCTGTGCTTGGTCTCTGTGCTTGGTCTCTGTGCTTGGTCCCCGTGTTAGGTCTCTGTGCTTGGTCCCTGTGTTAGGTCTCTGTGCTAGGTCTCTGTGCTTGGTCCCTATGCTTGGTCTCTGTGCTAGGTCTCTGTGCTAGGTCCCTGTGCTAGGTCTCTGTGCTAGGTCTCTGTGCTTGGTCTCTGTGCTAGGTCTCTGTGCTAGGCCCCTGTGTTAGGTCTCTGTGCTTGGTCCCTGTGCTTGGTCTCTGTGTGAAGCTCTGTATAGGTGAGCGTTCCTCGATGAGGACCTTAATGATGAGTTAACACTGGGCAAAAATGTGTTTTTATTTCTGTTTAGTTTTGAACATGAGCTCAGGTCTTAGTTGATTATAATTTGTGTTCTTATTCCCGCTGTACAGTACTGCTTTCATGGTTTATTTTTTTTTTTTTAGGACTTATGGTCAGTACAAAAGCAAGTACACTCACTTCATAACCAGCGTGGGGTTGAGTACTGATGGAGCTGTTCAGTATTCTTTGGACCTGATGTGAGTTTTGTAAAGTGAGAGGATTTAATAATAGAATACATCACTGGCCTTTTAGTGGACTCCTAGAGCTCAGGCAGCACCGGCAGGCAGGTAAACCTGTTACCATGGGGTCAAGAGTTTTGGACAGGTAGTCACTTAGGCCATGCTCCTGGGCCAGGATGCCCACAGGGGTCAACCTGCTGTCATTTATATAGATCTTTGTTGGGCCGGGATGTACTAGAAATTATTTGAGGTGTCTGAAGACATTAGCCAAAGCTTCACTGTGTACTGCGTCAGCTATATATGGTTAAAGTGACCAGTAAGAGCTTCCAGACTGCTGTTCAGTCTGGTTTGTCTAGGCTGTTTATGGAGCATGCAGACTTCAAAATCTTGTCCAGCAGGTACAGTCAGGGACAAAAGAGTGACAAACGTTCACCAGGCCCAGGAATCTACAGGGACTTTTCTTTATCTTTGCAGGAAGGACGTTCTGGATAACCTGACCACAGTCAGCGGAGAGCTGACCCTGTCCTTGAGACAAAGTGAAACCCAGGTAATTTACAGAGGTTGACAGAGCTGTAAAGCCTGTGAGGCTCTAAAATCAAAATCAAAATACTTTATTAATCCCTCAGGAAAAACCCCTGGCATGATATGTGAAGAGTTGCAGCAGTTCTTGATGGAACAGGGGCTCATTTTCACCAAAGAGCAGCAGACAACCTGAGGCAGGAGTGAAATCTGAAAGTGCTTCATGAACCACATGAGAGTCTACAAAACCCTGAGTCAGGTGGGTCCAAACACACTGCTCATGTTTTAAAGTAAAGTCAAATAAAGTGTACAGCTCTGGGTGTCAAGGCACACTAATAAAGGCAGAACGTATTTCAGTAACAGGAAAATGTGTGTGTTTATACGGCAGAGTGTGTTATTATGGAGAGAAGGTGTAACACCTAGTTCCAAGATTAAAGAGCTCTACCTAGAAACTTGACCAGTGCATGAGAAATAATGAGAGATTTATAAAAAAAAATAAAATAAAACATACACTATATTTCAAAAGTTTTGGGACACCCCTCCAAATCATTGAACTCAGGTGTTCCAATCACTTCCATGGCCACAGTTGTATAAACTCCAGCACCTAAGCATGCAGACTGTTTCTACACACATTTGTGAAAGAATGGGTCGCTCTCAGGAGATCGGTGAATTCAGGCATGGTACTGTGATAGGTTTCCACCTGTGCAATAAGTCCATTCGTGAAATTTCCTCACTACTAAATATTCCACAATCAACTGTTAGTGGAAGCATTTGGGAACAGCAGAAACTCAGTCATGAAGTGGTAGTCCACGTAAAATCACAGAGCAGGGTCAGCGCATGCTGAGGAACACAGTGTGCAGAAGTCACCAACTTTCTGCAGAATCAACAGCTACAGACATCCAAACATCATGTGGCCTTCAGATTAGCTAATGATCAGTGTATAGAGAGCTTCATGGAACGGGTTTCCATTGCCAAGGAGCTGCATCCAAGCCTTACATCAGCAAGTGCAAAGCGCGGGATGCTCTAGAGCAGCGGAGACGTGTTCTCTGGTGACCAATCACGCTTCTTTGTCTGTCAGTCCGATGAGTCTGGGTTTGGCGGTTGCCAGGAGAACGCTACTTGCCTGACTGCAAGTTTAGTAGAGGGGGCATTATTGTGTGTGCAAAATTAAAGGAACTCTTAATGCTTCAGCTTCATACCAAGACATTTTGGACAATTTCCTGCTCCCGACTTTGTGGGAACAATTTGGGGATGACCCCTTCCTGTTCCAACATGACTGCACACCAGTGACCAAAGCAAGGTCCATAAAGACATGGATGAGTGAGTTTGGTGTGGAGGAACTTGACTGGCCTGCACAGAGTCCTGACCTCAACCCCATAGAACACCTTTAGGATGAATTAGAGCGGAGACTGTGAACCAGGCCTTCTCGTCCAACATCAGTGCCTGACCTCAGAAATGCGCTTCTTCTAGAGGAACAGTCAAAAATTCCCATAAACGCACTCGTAAACCTTGTGGAAAGCCTTCCCAGAAGAGTTGAAGCTGTTATAGCTGCAAAGAGTGGGACAACTCCATATTGAACCCTACGGATTAAGAACAGGACGTCATTAAAATTCATGTGCATGTAACAGCAGAAGTCCCAAAACTTTTGGCAATATACTGTGTTTACAAAATGTGTGCACTCCCAAGTAGCAGGAAACTGACATTTTTGGATATATTGTGAGATTTTTTTAGGAAAAAAAAAAAAAAATGTCGACTCCGGTGGGACTCGAACCCACAACCTTTGAATCACTACTCCAGTGTTTGACTAGAAGTCCAATGCGCTATCCATTGCGCCACGGAGCCACCTGTTGCTTGTTTGAGGAATTGTATATATGAAGATACTACACTGAGGCGTCTGCGTGATGAACGATAGCCGTACAGTTAAACACTGTTAATAAAATATAACCAGACTTCTCCGTATACATATTTCTAATCTAATCCGATATCACACTCTAAACGTCACCTTTTCTGGCTCAAGCCTTTAAAAAATGTAATGATTTGACATCCTTATAAAACCGACACGGATTAGTGATGTGTAATTAGCGCCCTCTGGCGGCCACACAGCATCTCTGCAGCGTCGTATGGCACAGCATGCCATATTTTTTTTCCTTTTGTCTGCACACGCTAGGGAACAATACTGAATATAATCTTGATTCCAAGTATAAAGACAAACAAATATATATATATATAATGCATTTATTTGTATATAATGTATTTATTTATTTATTAGATTTGAGGTTCTCTTCTGGGAACTGTGATCTCCTTATAACCCTGAAGCCCGGATAGCTCAGTCGGTAGAGCATCAGACTTTTAATCTGAGGGTCCAGGGTTCAAGTCCCTGTTCGGGCGCATGCTTTTTTTTTTTTTTTCTCCTCCTCCTAAAAATATTTTCACATGTTGAATTTTAAACACTAAATTAAAGCGTTATTTTACATTTAAAGGTAACAAGTGCTTTCAATTACACTGCTCAAAATTAAGGGAACATTTAATACACAAAGTTAATGAGATAGTTAACTAGTGTTCATCACAACAAACTTTGTTGGCATGACAGATTTTGAAAAGATGTGACATTACTATAACACTCAATGCTTTTAACCTCACTGAGCCAAGGTTCTGATATACACTATATTGCCAAAAGTATTGGGACACCCCTCCAAATCATTGAGTTCAGGTGTTGTTTTTCAGGTTTTGGGCTCGGCCCCTTAGTTCCAGTGAAAGGAACTCTTAATGCTTCAGCTTCATACCAAGACATTTTGGACAATTTCATGCTCTTTGTGGGAACAGTTTGGGGATGACCCCTTCCTGTTCCAACATGACTGCACACCAGTGACCAAAGCAAGGTCCATAAAGACATGGATGAGTGAGTTTGGTGTGGAGGAACTTGACTGGCCTGCACAGAGTCCTGACCTCAACCCCATAGAACATAGTGTATATCAGGTGTCTATGTTGTGGTCATTTTGTGATTCCACCAGTTTCACGTCAGGCGCACGTGACAGCCTTGAATACTCACAACACAGCTCTTTCGTTGTGTCAAACATTTTAATATGTGTTTCTGTAATTTTCTTTTATTCCACTTAATGTTGAATAGGTAGACAGATGGGGTGCCAATACTTTTAGAGTTGTGCAGATCCACCAGTCTGATCAGTTAGAAAATAATGTGGTCCATGATCTCCAGGTGAATTTACAGAGAGACCTGATGATGTGAGGAGAGCTCACAGCCATGTCTGAACTTCATGAGGAAGAATCACAGTAGAAATATACTTTTATACAATAGAAATACTTTTAATTTCATGTTTTTCATCACAGGCGTCATGTTGACAAGTTTAAAAATGCAGATTATTCATCTCCAACCTTCATCAGACGCAATCTCACACACACACACACACACACCTAACAAGTCGGAAAAATAAGAAAATGACAGTTTTATGATGGATTAAAATAATTATAAGCCCTAAATATCCTCACACACACACAGACACACACAGACACACACACACATGATCTCTGTGGACAGCGACGCATTGGGTGAAGTAACTTCTACCTGGACAAGGCAGTGATCCTGAAAAATAAAGAGTAACATCACAGAGGTTATTAGAAGAGACGAAGCATCATTAAATCTTAAAAAAATATCCTGATATAAATTTTGGCCCTATAACCCCTGCATAACTGGTGTGATCACTAGCATTTCAGCATGACTGTGTGTGTGTGTGTTGAACACTCACTGTAGTTTCTCCTGCAGCTGCTCGAGCCTCTGCCGGTCGACGTAGCGAGAGAAGAGAGAGAGGAGGTTGGGAGGGGTGAAGAGAGGAGGAGAGAGAGAGGAGGAAGGAACCTGTATCAGCTCCCTTGTCACGGAGAACACCAGTTCCGTCCTGAGACACACCGGACCACAACGTTACACACGGCGCATCACAGAAGAGGAGGAGGAGTGTTAGTGATTCGGGGTAAATGGTGTGACGGTGAACTCACCAGCGATTATCATCCATGAGCTGACAGTTAGGATCAGAGCTCTGCATTCTCTCTCCTTCACTCAGGATCAGGTAAAGCAGCGTCACGCCAAACTGGAAAAACCGAGAGGTCAAAATCAATCAACCACACTGACTTACACTCTGTGTGTGTGTGTGTGTGTGTGTGAGAGAGAGAGAGAGAGAGAGAGAGAGAGAGAGAGAGAATTACTTTATTTTGCAGCACTCGAGGGAAGTGACCCTCACCCCCCTGAAGCTCCTGCAGCAGATCAGTGAGGGTGGAGCTGGACATGGACTGAATCACACCTGCTGCCGGCTCCACCAACCAGCACAGCACCTACACACACACACACACACACACACACACACACACACTTACTACTACACTTCATGAGGACATGGCAGTGTTATCTGACACACTAATGGCCGAGTTGCGTTATTGGAAGATTTGGTGCACTCTGCACTTAACATTTAGTCACCATTTTCTGTCGTTTTGTGGGCGGGGCTAAAGGCGTGTACGGCACTTACCCGTTTACATCACCGTGGTGTTTCTTATGTAAGATATAGTGTGCTGACAGAAACAGTGGGGGGAAAAATAGGTCATGTCATTGGAAGTGGGTGTGGCTACCTGATCCTGCTTGTCCTTCTTGGCCAGAGCAGGAAGATTGCGAGCGACTCCCATGATGACCGCAGCAGCTTGGGATGAAGACAGGAAAGGGAGGAGCCTAGCAATGAGGCGTTTTCCTTTACGCACCGACATGATCATGAGACACTGCGCATCACTCACTCTGCACGCACACACGCGCACACACACACACACACACCAGTGGATAAAAGTTCCTTCATTATGATCGGTGTAAATGACACTAACACACATCGTCCAGTCTCCTCACCGGTCATCCCACTCTTTCTCCCTCAGAGAGTTGAAGAGCTGCAGTGTGTTGGTTTTGTGCTGCTCCAGGAGAGCTTCTCTCTCCTCCTCTGGAGTCTGGATAAATTTCTTCTCAAAGTCCTGCACCTCCAGCAGCAGACTGTACATCTACAAGAGATCAAGAACACACAAGACAGTTACAGCACAGGTACACCGTCCACTAAAGACCATTCTGTCCACTCCTCACTGAGTATTACACAAAAACCCAACAGGCGTTACTATTATGTCAATGATTTTATGTCATGTAGTGGTGATTTGCACCGATTTATAGTGACCATGCTAGTGAGAGGGAAATGAGACCAATACTTCCCTAGTGACTGGACACTGTTACTACATCACAGGACAAGCGGCCTCCAGGCAGAACTTTTACACAATAACACGTTTTGTCTGGACTTCAGGTGAGTCAAATATCAAAAGTTTCGGTGCTGACCATCAGTCTGAATTTTCTCACCTTCTCCACAGTGTAGAGGATCTGTCGTCTCTTATTCCACACCTGTTTCTCTCTCTTCTCCTAAACAAATCCAATATTATATTTAGGCAAAAGATACGAATCAGACACAAACAAATGATAAGAAGAGCGAGACAGCGCTCTGACCTCATCATCAGAGCGACTGGTCACCACAGCGTCGATCATCTTCCTGGGATTGTTCACACTGGACACGGTGAGTTTACCCAGAGAACCAGCGAACTGCACTGTACACACATCGGAATATTTTAAATCACTTCTGCTTCAGAGCAGCAAATAGACTCTGATGAGCTTCTGTGAAAGTAGAGAAGTGTGTGTGTGTTTACCTGGGCGATAGGTGTGCTCAATCTTAGCCACCTGAGGAGTGATGAGTTTGGTGGTGTGCTCCTTCCTGCTGCTGTCTCGGTCTCGCTCCTGACGCTTCTCCATCTTTTCATAATAATTCTAAACGTTTACAATTAACACCAAGTTAAAGGTCAGGTCAGGCCAGATCTGAAGTCCTACAATGTGTGTGTGTGTACCTGGTAGTAGTAGTCGTCCAGGTAAGGGTCAGTGCTCTGCAGTTGCATCATCTGAATGCGGGCCACCCAGTCCTTCTCCTTCTGAGTCATCAGATTACTGTAAGGGTCCCTGATCCTCCGGTCACCCCCTCCACCTCTCGCACCACCACTGAGCACAGAAAGAGAGAGAGAGAATAAAGAACAAAGCTCAGTGTCTCAGTAAGCTCTAAACCTGTTATTGTTGCTACAATCTGCATTCACAATGTCTACTGATTCTATGTGAAGTGGGCGGGGCTAATCTGGAGTAAAAGCTGACGTGTTTAACAAAACTTGACCTTCATGCTGAACTGCTTCATCAGGTTAAGCAGCCTCACCATCAGTTGAACTCTAACCTGGTGAGCAACTGAATGCTAGCAAACATAGCAAACATGTCTACTATAATATAACAGGATGCTGCTACACTGAAATTAATCAATCAATCCAGTCTGTCAATCCAGCAAGCTCATTAGAATACTAGGACACGCCCATGAGATTTAAGCGTCGGCGTCACTGAATGATGATCAGGACACATTGGTAACACACCCTCTGCTCTGCATCCTCTGTGTAAGCATCCTGCGGTGCTGGGGGTGGAGGTGGGTTGTGTTGTGGCGGATAGGGGCGTGGCTAGACAAAGGAGCATGGTTAGGATGAGGGCCATGAGGGCCCACTCGAGGAGGTGGCTGCCCAAAATAAGGCCTAAAGCCTCCAGCAGCACCAGGCAGCATGGGAGGAGCAGGACCAGCACCCCGGGGGAACGGACCCACCTGGAGGAGACACGGAGGAGAGAGAGAGAGAGAGAGAAAGGAAGGAAGAGAGAGAGTTACAGTTACATAAACTGTAAGATATGAGCTATAGCTTTGTTGAGGTTTATATGGTGACTGCTGGTGATGCTTTAGAGGATGGTGTGTTACCTGAGAGTTGAGCAGTTGAGCTCGCTGTATCTGAGACAGAACAGGAGCGACTCCGGCTGGGAACGGAGGACGACACAGAGGAGAGTTCTGAAAGAGAGAAATAAGGTAAAAAAAAGTCTCTCTAACTCACTTACATAAAATTATATTACTACACACAATACAGCTGTTCTGGTAAGGATGAAATGAAGTGTGTGTGTCTTACGGTGATGTTCAGCAGGGTGTTGGGCGAGAGGCGCTCGGGGAAGGGAGGAGGGTAACGGTGAGGAACTGGAGCTCTCACGTGCACTGCAGTGGGATGGTGGATCTGAGGAGAGAGAACACACACACACACACACACACACACTGTTTAGACCGGTTATAGCAGCAGTGCACTCGGTATGATTGAGGCCAGTTCTGTTCCATATTGAAACAGTTTTCCTTTTCTTTTTTCTCCTGTTTTGATTTGATCAGATGTGCTCAATCTCCAAATGTACCTGCTGATTCAGGGCGTGGCTCATGGGCTGTTTGGGCGGAGTTCCGATAGGTATCGCCCTTACAGGTGGACTACCAATTACAGGCGAGGATGCCCTAGGGGGCGGGACTCTTTCAGACAAATCCCGCCCCTCCTCCCTGCTGATTGGAGGAGTCCGTTTTGGAAGCTCTTTCATCATGGACAACAGCGGAGAGTCCTGTGAGGGGAAAAAAAAAAGAATATGTATGTAAAACATCATTATTTATTAGCATTAAACTGAGAATGAAGTTTGTGTGTGTGTTTTACCTCCATGTGTGTAACAAGTCCATGTGCAACACTAACAGGACCAAAGCCCATGTTGTTCTCCCAAATACTGTGTGAGTTCACCTGTTAAAGAACAAGCAGTCAGTATTATTCTTTGTGTGTGTGTGTGTGTGTGTGTGTGTGTGTGTGTGAGAGAGAGAGAGAGATGATTCGAACCTGCTGTAGTGGCACCGTCCCCCTGTGCAGGAGGTGTTGTTGTTGCTGGTAGCTGAGCAGCGGGCGAGGCACGCCACTCAAACCTGGAGGAAGAGTCTGGTTGGAAGGCTCCGATGGTGGGAGGCGGGATCTGTCTGGCTCGGCCGCACCCACCTCCGCGATGGCGGGATCCGAGTCGAGGATGAGGTGAGCCAGAGACTCGGCCAGGTCACCCCCAGCCTTGTCCTCGGAGCCGAGCGGAGAGAGGGAGGGAATAGGGAGAGGGGGGAGAGATGAGGGAAGAGGGATGCTCTCGGGTGGAGGAGGGACGACAGAGGACACATCACCACCTCCCAGCAACCCGTCTCTCTCATCCAGCTCTGCCAGTCGCGCATGCTCCTCCTGCCAGTCATCATCTGTACACACACAGAGAGAGAGAGAGAAAAACAGTGAGTGTGAAAGATATTGTGATAGTGTGTGTGTGTGAGAGAGAGAGTCTGAGAGAGAGAGTGTGTGTGAGCGAGAGAGAGTCTGAGAGAGTGTGTGTGTGTGTGTGAGCGAGAGTCTGAGAGAGAGAGTGTGTGTGTGAGAGCGAGAGTCTGAGAGAGAGTGTGTGTGTGTGAGAGCGAGAGTCTGAGAGAGAGAGTGTGTGTGTGTGTGAGAGAGTCTGAGAGAGAGAGTGTGTGTGTGTGTGAGTCTGAGAGAGAGAGAGTGTGTGTGTGTGTGAGAGAGTCAGAGAGAGAGAGTGTGTGTGTGTGTGAGAGAGTCTGAGAGAGAGAGAGTGTGTGTGTGTGTGAGAGAGTCTGAGAGAGAGAGAGTGTGTGTGTGTGTGTGTGAGAGTCTGAGAGAGAGAGTGTGTGTGTGTGAGAGAGTCTGAGAGAGAGAGTGTGTGTGTGTGTGAGAGAGTCTGAGAGAGAGAGTGTGTGTGTGTGTGAGAGAGTCTGAGAGAGAGAGTGTGTGTGTGTGTGAGAGAGTCTGAGAGAGAGTGTGTGTGTGTGTGAGAGAGTCTGAGAGAGAGAGTGTGTGTGTGTGTGAGAGAGTCTGAGAGAGAGAGAGTGTGTGTGTGTGAGAGAGTCTGAGAGAGAGAGAGTGTGTGTGTGTGTGAGAGAGTCTGAGAGAGAGAGAGTGTGTGTGTGTGTGTGAGAGAGTCTGAGAGAGAGAGAGTGTGTGTGTGTGTGTGAGAGTCTGAGAGAGAGAGTGTGTGTGTGTGAGAGTCTGAGAGAGAGAGTGTGTGTGTGTGAGAGAGTCTGAGAGAGAGAGTGTGTGTGTGTGAGAGAGTCTGAGAGAGAGAGTGTGTGTGTGTGAGAGAGTCTGAGAGAGAGAGTGTGTGTGTGTGAGAGAGTCTGAGAGAGAGAGTGTGTGTGTGTGAGAGAGTCTGAGAGAGAGAGTGTGTGTGTGTGAGAGAGTCTGAGAGAGAGAGTGTGTGTGTGTGAGAGAGTCTGAGAGAGAGAGTGTGTGTGTGTGAGAGAGTCTGAGAGAGAGAGTGTGTGTGTGAGAGAGTCTGAGAGAGAGAGTGTGTGTGTGTGAGAGAGTCTGAGAGAGAGAGTGTGTGTGTGTGAGAGAGTCTGAGAGAGAGAGTGTGTGTGTGTGAGAGAGTCTGAGAGAGAGAGTGTGTGTGTGTGAGAGAGTCTGAGAGAGAGAGTGTGTGTGTGTGAGAGAGTCTGAGAGAGAGTGTGTGTGTGTGTGTGTGAGAGTCTGAGAGAGAGAGTGTGTGTGTGTGTGAGAGTCTGAGAGAGAGTGTGTGTGTGTGAGAGTCTGAGAGAGAGAGTGTGTGTGTGTGTGAGAGTCTGAGAGAGAGAGTGTGTGTGTGTGTGAGAGTCTGAGAGAGAGTGTGTGTGTGTGTGAGAGTCTGAGAGAGAGTGTGTGTGTGTGTGAGAGTCTGAGAGAGAGTGTGTGTGTGTGTGTGTGTGAGAGTCTGAGAGAGAGAGTGTGTGTGTGAGAGAGAGTGCGTGAGAGAGAGTGTGAGAGAGAGAGCGTGAGAGAGTGTGAGAGAGAGTGTGAGAGAGAGAGAGTGCGAGAGAGAGAGTGCGAGAGAGAGAGTGCGAGAGAGAGAGTGCGAGAGAGAGAGTGCGAGAGAGAGTGTGAGAGAGAGAGTGCGAGAGAGAGTGTGTGAGCGTGAGAGAGAGATCTGATATTAACTACAATGAGCACTCTACTATGTCCAGAATAAAGCAGTGTGCGTCATGTTGTAGTAGTAAAATAATCAATGTCAGGACAGTGTGATGAAGCAGATCCACTGTTACTGCCCTGATTATTTTCCTCTAACAGAAAGCCTCCTAGTCTTACACCACAACAATTTAATGACAATATTTAATATAGTAAAAAATGACACACTGTACTTCATCAGTTTATAATCACATGTAATGTACTGCTGTACACTGAGCGGTGAAACGCTCCATCCTGATATTATCCGTCTTTAACATTAATGGTCAGAGCTTGTTACTGGTTTGTGTATTCACTGTGTAGGGTCAAGCTGAATAAACCCAAGTGCAGTCATGATGTTAAATCCTGCTTCTGAAAGAGGTGTGTGAACACTGTAGGTTTACCGATCGCTCCAGCACCGAACGTGTCATCGTTAAACTGGTCAATTTCATCTTCTTCCTCTACCAGACCCTCCTCCTCCTCCTCCAGGGTGCAGTCATCATCAAAAGACTGGAGGTGAGCAGAGAAACACACAACATGATGAAGAGAACCAGAGAATCGTCTCTTAAACTCTCACACACCATTTCAGCTGCGTTCACACCGTCAGGCTGATTGAACAAATCAGATTTATTTATTCCTTGCCTCAGTGTGACACAGGTTCACGTCAAATACAGATACATGGGCCACTTGAACTGAGATGAAAATTTACATATAGTCTCTGAAACTGTGTCTGGGTGTCCATTCATATCAGAATCACACCGGTCTGCCGGTGGTCAGTGTGACCATAACCCACATCCGGGATATCCTCTACCTGAGATTTCTCTCTCTCCATCAGATTTCAGATGGAGTGCGATTCCCACCGACTCCCAGCACACTGCATGAACATCTCAGAACTTCGGTCACCTCAAATAAAAACTAATCGTACTCTAACAATGCAAAACTAAATATATTCATCCAGTCAGTGTCCAGGAGAACGTAACCTGGCAACCTGCAAGTGTACTGTATCCCCTTAGCTGTCCAGGATGATGTGATGAGGCGTGTTAAATAAATATAATCCTATTGTACTTTACTTTTTTCCATTAAAATGTAATGATCAGTAAAACATCTGCCCTGTAGAGAGATTGAACAGAATGAGAATATTCTCAGCAGGGTTTTTCTTTCTAAAATAATATTTCTGTTAGATGTCTGTAGATTATAGATATTCTACTGTGGATTAAATAATTTCTTATAATGATTTCAGATATTAATACGATAGTAAAGAATGTTAGTTAACCTGTTTAGCTAGCTAACAAAAGTTAACAGCCTCCATGATGCATGTACATTCACAGCTGCAGGTTAAACACCTTAATGTTTATTATAATTAAAACTTTAATTAATTTAAAGAAGATTTGTTTTGTCCATGAACCGTGTCGGAAATCCCGGTCTCTGATTTCCACTTTCGTTAAAAGTGACACCGGTGTTCATATTAGCTTAGGCCTTTTCCCGCCCGTATTTCCACAAATCCCGCCCCTACCGCTGTGATTGGCCAGTTCCTCATACTCACAAACGTCCATTCGACACGATGTGTGTATGTATTATCGAGTAACCAATCACAAAGCGGGATCCGGGGTTTGTCTGAAAACGGGTGGGAAAAGTAACAAAGATCTCACAACACTGCCACCGTTAAGGCTAGCCAGGTTTAGCCGGTTGTGCTCGTAAACAATGACACGCAAACAACCTCGCGCCTGGGAAAACTGTGCGTTCGATCACACGACACAAACAACGGACACGAAGAGCGACATAAACGAGAGGATTTACCTGAAAACGGAACATGTATCGTCTCAGAAATGTTAGCTAGCTCGATTTCCCCCCTCCGTGCATGTTACGCAGCTCACAGCTTTCCGTGAACGCGCGTACAGTCGCGAGATCGGGAACGCGCCTCAGGCTGCCATTTTTCTACGTGACGTTACCATAACGTCAAACGCAAAGGGCGGTACCAAAAAGGACGGTACCAAATAAGGACTGTACCAAAAAAACCCCAAAACACCACATCACTGAGCTGTGAGTGAAGAGGGGAGGACAGGAAGTGACGATTTTCAGGATGGGAGAGATATAACTTTGAACATTGTGACGTGGGATTTATATCTCATGACTTTACACACCAAATATCAATTAGTGTCCTTTCACTAATCATAATAGTCATTAGTGATGCTCTAAAACTCTTAAAGATGTAATTTACCTAAACACTGATGTGACATAGCATGGAAATTGGGAAGGACTGGGATGAGGATGTTCCCCTGTGCTGTCCATGATGCTGTGCTCTTGAATTTAGTCCATCTGAGCATTTAAGGTCCTACAGGACATGAAATATCAGTTGAGATTAATGTCTGAGAGAATCGGCAATGAAGTTACCCAGCTATCGCCTGCAGACACTGACCCAGAATCTGATACCATGTTACATTCACTACTGCAGACCTGGAAGAAGCGTATGAAGAGAACGGAAACTGAGCCTTTTTAAGGTAATGAAGGAGATGATTATAAACGTGGGAGAAAACACTACATACTTTTATAACTTAGAAAAAAAGAATTATGAATCAAGTTCTGTTTAAAATAGACTTGAGCGTATCCAGATGTGCTCCAGGTGGCTGATGGACGCTCTTCAGGAAGAACTGAAGAGGCTCTTTGGTAAAATGTTTGCTGCTGCAGTCTTTAATCCAGAATTTAGAACATCCAGGATTACAGATGAAATTATCCTCAAACCAGGTAAGGCTTTTAAAGAATATATATATTATTTTACCAAACAAACATCATTTGCTTGTTTGCCTGTTTGTCATTTGCATGCAGATTGAGTCAATTAAGTTTTTTCTTTCCAGATAAGCTCTGGATTTCACATGATAAAGCCTTTGGGAGAAGACACCCATCTCAGTCAGCAGGAGATCATCTGCTTTACCTGATTCAGTGGCTTGTGAGAGGCTGTGTAGCTGCTGGACTTATTTTCAGTGTTTGGAGAATAATTTATAGTGAAACTGAACAAGAGACTGATCGGTTTTGTTTAAACATCCTGGAATCTTTTTCTGGAGTAATATTTAAACATCAGGAAATTTAATACTTTTACTCAGGTACAGGAAGAGGGCCCGGGTTCGATTCCCAGCCAGTGCCCAAACCCCAGCCCCTGGATGCAGTGCCGGTCCCAAGCCCAGATAAAATGGGAGGGTTGCGTCAGGAAGGGCATCCGGCGGAAAACCTGTGCCAAGTTGTTGTGCAGACCGGTCGGTCCACTGTGGGTGACCCCTCACACACGTAGGGAGCAGCCGAAAGATTAACATCAGTTCAGGTACAAGAATATTGTATTTTGTACACGACTACTGATACTGAATGATATTTATACTGATGTTATACTAATATTGAAATTAAAAGGAACCCCCCCTTTATTTATTAAAGATGTAACTGTTGGTGAATTAATCTGGTATAAGAGGAATAAAACACTCAGGGTTGTGCTGTTACAGGAAAATAATCATGTCAGATGGACAGGCTTCATGAACAGAAAACAGAAACATTTCCGTGACACACATTTTCTCTCTTTCAGGCTCCTTTGCAGATGAGAAAGAAAAAAAAACACATGACATGCATCACATGACACATATCACATGACATAACCACAGTCTCTGACAGACAGACAGACAGCAGGAGCGTCCATTCTGGGTGAACGTTAATCAGAACCATGGAGATGATGGAGAATGACGCCGATTCTGAGAACATCTACTTGAACGAGGACGATGCTGAGAAGACTTCTAACCAGAGCGGAATCTATGACAGCATCTACCTGAACACAACAACCGAGACTCTAGGTACAATAATACTGTCTCTAAATCCAAATTTAATATATATATATAACACATTTAAAACACACACCACATTCTATCCAGCCATCACATGAATCTACATTTAAGAATAATCTCATTTCTTATTCAAAATGAAATAAAATTAAATAACGAAGAGCTGAAGTCTATAAATTCCTGTGAAAATGATATTTAAATATTAAAAACATCAGGAGAGGTGCATTAATAGTATGTAGTGTGCTTAATAAATTGATTCACTCTCAATGTAAATTATTTATGTCTAAAAATCTAAGAGAGTTAAAAGGTCATGCGGTTTATCTCTGTCTGATTATCAGTCTGTGAAAACGTCTAAAATATCACAATCTCGCCACAAGCAGTAGTGAAAGTGTAACCCTGTTCCTTTTGTAGGTTCTGCAGGTGCTTGTGGAAGAAGAAAGGTGAAGTGGATTGACGTGGCTGCAGTGAGTCTGGGGATCCTGTGCCTTCTCCTGCTGGCTGCGATCATTGTACTGTGTGTAAAATACAACACAGAGCTTCATCAGGTACAGAGCCATGATGAGAACATGACTGCAGAGAGAGACGGGTTACAGAGCACATATAACCTCTTATACATGGAGAAAGAGCTGTTAATGAACCTGAACAACAATCTGACCACAGAGAGAGACCGGTTACAGAGCAGCTACGATAAACTGCGGTCTGAGAGTCAAGCGATGCAGAAGTGTCTTACAAGAACAGGTGAGTTATAACTGCTAATGCCATGACGTTCACCAAAACATCATCAAGAGCTCAGTTAATAGTGTTGACTGTGTTCCTGCAGAAGAGTGTTGCCCAAATGGATGGTTGAGCTTCTTGTCCAGCTGTTACCTCATCTCCACTGTTAAAGGAACCTGGGAGGAGAGCAGGCAGGCCTGCAGAAACACAGGAGCAGATCTGGTGATCATCAACAGCAGAGAAGAACAGGTGAGGAGGATCAGAGTTCTGATATCAGTCAATGTTTGTTGAAAGATAACTCAGCATCAGTTTTTGTTTTGCCAACAGCAGTTTGTTTCTGGACATGGCATGAATTTATGGATTGGACTGACTGACCGTGACTGGGAGGGACAGTGGAAATGGGTGGATAACACAGCTCTGGAGATTGGGTATGGAATATTAAGCGTTCCAAAAACATTTTGAGGTTATTTTGTGTTTAGTTTCTTTTGCAAAGACATTTTAGAGTCTAACAGGATGCTGGAGAAAATATTTCACCTTGTTCATGTTCGTTCCACCTGCGGCTGATCTTCATCTGCACCTTCTCAATCTCTGCTGATGTGTTACACACATATGTTAAAAAAAGTAATCGATCCAAACACAGATCAAATCTAGTGGGCGTGTCACTGTGTAGTCACCTGACCATCACTGACTGGCTGCAGGAATCTACACTGACTGTTGATGGAGCTGTAAATTCATCATGTCCACTTTGTCTCCTTGTGTGGTTTAGGTACTGGGGGAGAAATGAGCCGAATAACGGATGGTATGGCTTTGTTAAAGAGGACTGTGCTGAGGTTGTCTCCAACAGTCCAGAAACATCTAACTGGAATGATGTGAAGTGCAGCGACGCTCTTAATTCCCTGTGTGAAAAGAAAATATTTGATCCTTCACCCAATAACAGGAAAACTTTGTTTAATAAACGTGTTTAATTTCTCTCAGAGTCCTTCAGGTTCATATCTGTGCATGACTCCTTTAACCTTCAGATCTAAAGCAGGGTACAGAAACATGGCATTGTTTTCATTTCAGTTCTCAAAAGTCAAAATAATGTTGTAAATGTACTGAGAACATCTGAGAAGCTGACAACAAAATCTAACACTGTCGCTGTTTAAGATCAGTCTGATGTGACAAACTAATACTTGATCATGATTTCATTTCATTTTATTTTAAGATTGTCAAATGCAAAAGTTCTATTTAATAAAGTTAAAACCCAGCACTGAGTCTGATATGCACGTGGAGTTTTACCTCAGCAGTGTATGATGTTTGTTTCCCTTGGGATTTCTATGGAATTCCAGGAAATCTCTACACACACTTCTATTTCATGCTGATTTGTAGGTCTGGTAATATGGTACATGATTTAATACTTCGTATTAACCAGCTCCTCTTGTACTAAATTCTTCACCAGTGGGTTTTTGAGCTGTTTATGAAAAAACCCATCATGCATTATCCTCTGCTGTCCTGCAGTAGAGTAGTGGTCAGTGTCATGGACTCTGGTGTGTGAAGTTCATGGTTCTAAACTGGGGTCATTGCTTTAGTTTAAAACACTGGGGCCAAGAAAAGTCCAAGAAAAAAAGTAGCCTGTGTCCTGCGTTGGTGTAGTGGTTAATAAGCTGGACTCAGGTGTTGGTGATCCCTGGTTCATGGCTCTTTAAGTTTTAAATGCTGCACTCTCGCTGCCATTGAGACTCTTATTAAGACAAACAATCTTACAGTCTATAGTAGCCCTGTGGTGTAGTGGGTAGGGTTCTGGTGCCACTGAAGTCTTGTCATCCTTTTACACCTTGGCCAGGTACCTCTGAGACATTTATTAAGACAAAACTTCATCTAGCTCCTACCTACTCCAATGGTGTAGTGGTTAGTGTTACAGACTCTGGTGCCTGCAATCCCAGGATCAAATCTGGGTATGGTTTAGCTTTATAGCTTCAGGTCAGAATTAATTAGATGAAGGAGATAAGGTCTACATAGCAGCATGTGTGTATGAGATCCTGTAGCTCATGTGGATGAGCATCGCCTCTGGGTTGAGAGGTTGCTGGTTCAAACCCCAGCCAGGACTCCAGGATTATGAGCATGAACGATGTGGAGTGAGTGAGTGAGTGAGTGAGTGAGTGAGTGGGGGGGTATTCCGGGCATCTGCCCCCCCCAGAGTCAGACCAGGACAATAATGGGGTTATGGAGCTGAAAGAGAGAGGTTCGACTTAGCTATTTCTTTCCTCCCTTAATATGCAAAAACTAATCACCTCATATTCTTGGTACTTCCTCCAACATCACCTTCCACACCCTCTGCCCTTCAGTCCACACCTACAAAGTCTGAGCTGGATTTGAACCAGCAACCACCACATTGAGAGACAAGGTCTTTACCACTACACCACAGACTCTCATACAGAACACTGGGGCTCCTGGCGCATTTATCTTTTAAAATACACACAAAATAACAAAAAAAATAAAAATTCTCCATCCAGAGAGCTCTACAACCCACTGACCTACAAACAGCTGACCACATCAGCACCATCCCAGGGAAAACACTCCATCAGGAGAAGGTTGGTGTCACATGTGTGAAACACAGCAGTCAGGAGCAGTCATCAGACATGGATGTTGCTTACATTAGGAGGAAAAAGAACAGCTGTAGAGGACAACAGTGCAGTCTGTTCCCAGCTGACCACAAGCTGACCTTCATCATTTCTCCAGCTCTAAAGGAGGAGAAACAACACTGAAAGGACTTACACTAAATAATTATAATAATAATAATAATAATAATAATAATAATAATAATGTAACAGTAGTGTTGAAATCTCATGTAGATGGAGTAAGCCCTGTCCAGCTGTGTGTTAGGATTAATATGAGAAGAATTTAATAATCTGACCGGAAGTTGCTGCTCGTCCTGAGACACAGGCCCTTTTTACAAATCTTCTTGAATCTGATTTCTCTGTAATCTCTTCTCCGACTGTAAAACCTCTTTTCCTCTCTCTCTCACTTCATACTGTTTATTTAAAGTTCAATTAACGAATTAAACCTGAAGGATAATCACTACACCTCACCTGTATGGCACGCGCAAACGCATGCAGCTCACGCATGCGCAGACAGTGGCTTACTTAATTGTTTAATTAAAAATAAAACAAAATAAATACAAGACCAAATAAAATATTTCCATTAGATTATTTATTTTTCATTTTATTTTCGTAATCAGAAACAAAAAAGGTGTAAAAATAAAAACTCTTACCTTATATCTGTCTTTTCTCTTCTGTTAAACTTCGTGTCTCTTTCTAGAATGTAAACTGTAATGGCGGAAGTGATGTAATGGCCTCATGGGAAATGTAGTTCCTCTGCACTTAAACTACAAATATTTCAAAGCTAAACATTATACATTATGGCTACACGCTTATAGCTTACACTTTTAATAAAACATGCCATAGTATACAATAGAATATAACCTAATTACACCTGAAAATATTACTAACAAGTCAGTACACCTGTGTGGGCCATGATAATAACAATAATCACAATAATTTATTACAACAATTTATTGTAGAAAATCCTTTGGTCAGTTTAATAAAGAACTTTCTTCAGCTCTCGCGAGGGTTTGTGAGGTGCAGTACCAGACTCGGACACCAGGGGGCAGCAGGAGGAATATGTATTTACTGATTTCTATTTATTTATAGGAGTGATCGAATACATTCCTACAGCTAAAAAATATTTCTAGTAAAAATGTGTTATATACATATAAATTACTTTAAAAATAAAATTTAAAATGAAATAGTAGTTAGTTTAAAAAAGTTAAACAATCTAGTGCATCATATTTTGTATAAACTGAATTGTATAATCTCCACGCTGGAGAAGGCAATAGTCTCGATCCTGAAGATTTATTTACATTTGAGGAATCACACAAACATCCTAAAAACAAAAATGTTCAAAAGTTGCAGGATTTCAGCTTTTCAGCATGTTTTCGCTGCAGTTCAGCCTTCATCCACACGGTGGCAGCACTGTATTTATGTTCTTTATAAACACACTGTAGCTTTATTTAGTCTTATAGTGGACATTTTACCCTGCATTAAAACTCAGAGAATTAAAGCTACACTGCTGTCTAAATCTTCACCTCTTCAACCCACGCTGAGAATCTGGAGAAGATCAGAGAAAGTCGAGTTTTTATCAGTCAATCAATCAGTCCTCTTCCTGTGTTTTCAGATGTCCTTCATCTTCACACCGCTGGTTTCTGAGGTGAAGCCGTAGCTGAAGTGTGTTTGGTTTGGGTTCGTGTCCCGAGCTGAGATCCGAGATTCACATTTCCAATAGATTCCATTCATTTTCTCCACTAAAGACAGGAAGCTCAGATCTCAGCTTTGGAGCGTGACAGGAAACTGATGTCTCTGTGTTAAAGAGGTGAAGATTTAGACAGCAGTGTAGCTTTAGTTTCTGATCACTCTCCAAATCTGAGCTCTGAGGATGTGTTTTAGATAAACTGTGTGATTATACGTGGTGTAGAGTGTGACCTGATGATCTAGTTTACACACAGCGTTAGGTGATTGTTAGGACACCACACACTCTTGTGGTTTACTTTGAAATGCACAGGAAGAGCTGATGTGTGAGAATCTTCTGTCCAACTCGAGTTATTATTGAAACTGGAACAACGTCGTTTCTTTATTCTACCAAAGACTTGTCCTCTTTATTTAATCATAATTTCATTAAAAACATCTGGAATTGAAATAAATCTGGATGATTAGTTGCAGGAGATTATGACAATTAATATGAAAATGTGAAATAAACATCATCTATTGTTTACAAATAAAAAAGATGAAATGTTTGGCTATGCATTGTTGTATCTGTTGATTCTGTGTTTATGCAAAATAATAATAATAATAATAATAATAATAATAATAATAATAATAATAATAATAATAAATAAAGCCATCTTTATGTGTTAGGGTCTGATAAAAATCTGATAATCAACCTTTAGTTCCAGTCTGTTCTGTTCCACTGCTGCTGCAGTCACTGCTCACAAACCTGCTGATAAACTGCTGTCGTCCTCACAGACAGAATCTCCTGTATTTTCCTGTTTGGAAAAGAAAGAGAGAGAGAGAGATCAGTGCATGTGTCTGAGAGGAACACTGACCCTTGTTATTAGATATCAGAGTCCACTACAGTAAACTGGACACATTTCTAAAGCTGTGAGAATCAGACATGGCCTGCATGAGTTCAGTAAGGTCTAAATCCACTCAGACCAGAGCCTTCACAAGAACTTTAACCACACTGAACTTCTCCATCTTCTGAAACCCGAGTGCTTTGTTACAAAATACGCTGCACATCACACTGTACTGTAGGATTTTTTAGTTTTAATGGTCAAGGATTTGTCAGAGTCTGTCAGTCCAACAGTTACTGACCTGAGGGGCTTTTTATAATCTGTCACTGAAATAAACCAGATCAGAAAATCTCTCAGAATGCAGATGAAGAGAGCAGAATTAGGCAACGATGAGGATTTAAAGAAAAAAGTAATAATATTCACATCAAAATAATGAGTTATTATTCATCGTTGTTGGAATAAAGTTACTTTCTACACAAACTTCTTAATCCTGAGAGAGATGAATCTGATCCAGACTTTCAGAACCTAAAACATTTCTTTCTGATTGTTCTTGTTTTCTCCTGAGAAGTTGTTTATGGATAAATTGTGGTTTAGAAACAATACACACACCATAGGAAAAGAAACACTAAAAAGTTCTCCTTGGGTGTGTTTGTGTTATTAAAAGTGATCCAGATTAATATTAATATAATCTTAAGAAGTCTTTGTGTGTGAGAAAGTTCCACTACAACAGCTTTATTTAAGCTTCACCTCGTCTCCTACCTGTGTTCAGAGAGCAGACGTGTGTGATGGTGATTGTAGTCTCATTACTGACTGGGTTGGAAGACACACAGCTGAAGGTTCTCTCTCTGTGATTCTCCGTCTTCTTTATTTCTAGATGAAGATTCAGTGTGATGTTGGATTTGGAGCTGCTGCTAGTTTGGTTTAATAAAACATTCATATGTGATGAGCTTCAGTCCTCTGATGTTCCTCACAGAACACAGTAATGAACAGAACTCTGAAGATCTGGAGATTGTGTTCATCACCTGAGGAGCTGAAACTCTCTCTGTACAGAAACAACATGAACAACCTGATAAGATCAGAATTTAAGCTTTATTTATTGTTTATGTGTAAAATCTGTGAAAAGCCCACTGACCGTACACCTCCAGCTGATACTCCTGTTTTCCCTCCAGCTCTTTAGTGCTGTGAACTGTGTAAAGTCCTGAATCATCTGTTCTCAGGTCTGAGAGAGTGAAGAACCCACTCTGACTGACCCAGTCAGACTGAACCGGCCATGCTTCTGTGCTTCGCAGATGGAGTTAGAGGAAGTGGAAGAAGAGAGAGGTCTTTCCCTTTCTCTTTTCTGCTCTCCTGACTCCGATGTCCGCATTTCGGCTCTGGGAGCTCGTGCTGCGATTTCTCCCGACCCGGAAGTGGAGATGTCTTTGAATTCCTCCATCGATTTGCCACCACAATCAGTGGCATCCGAGGACCTAAACTTAAACTGGCCAAAGCAGGAAGCTAGCGCCGTCTGTTCTAAACTTGAGGACCGCTCCCTGACTTCGGGCTGCGCGCCCCTCTCATGCAGACAGTGGCCATTTTCTGCGCGCCTTTTTTCCTCGGCCTCCTCTAATTATTCAGCCATTATGGGGCTGGATGAACATGGTTATGCACAAGTTAGAAGAGAAGCTTGCGAGCCATCTCTCCCCTACATCGCTGGCATGGAGGAGGCTGGTGCTCCCTTCTGAAAGGTGTAGAGTCACTTCAGCCCTTGGGGGAAGGCCTACATGGCAGCGGTCCAAGCCGATGTGTCCCTACAGGCCTACCAGGCTGACCTGCTGAGGGAGCTTGACTGCGGCAAGGGACTGAGCCCTGATGCAGTCTCTGAGCTGCATTGAAACACAGATCATGCACTCCATGCCTCGAAGCACATGGCCTGCACCATTGGCCGTTCAATGGCTGTGCTAGTTGCTACAGAGAGGCGCCTGTGGCTTAATCTCACAAGGCCCACTTGGGCCCAGGCCCATCAGGCAAGACCTAACCTGAGATCTTGGCCAGGCGGGCCATGAAGGCATCCTGATGCCCGAAGGCTAGGTTTCCTGGGAGCATCCTCCTTAGTGATGCTTTCCCTACCTTCTACCCCACTACCTCTGGTGTTTCGGGGGTTGGTAGGGCCCACCCTTGCTCCTGTTTTTCCCCTCATAAATCTATTCCTCCCAGTTTGCACCTGCCAGTTCACTGTTTCAGGACGCTGGAGGAGAAAACACAAGGTTGACACCTCTTTTAGACAGCCTGGCAGCGTGGAAACTTCTGCCAGGTGTCTTTCAGTGGGTCCTAGATACCGTAGGGTAAGTGTATAGGATCCAATTCGCCACCTGTCCTCTTCCATTTCAGGCAGTGTTGCCCACAATCGTCTGCACACAACAAACTACATTCCTCCAAGAGGAACTTCTCTCTCTTCTGAGAAAAGGGACCATAGGACATGTTTCCCTTCAAGATTGAGACTCTGGCCTTTACAGCTGGTATTTTGTCTTTCCCAAGTGAGACGGAGGACTGCGTCCAATTTTGGACCTGCGAGCTCTGAACTCTGCCCTAATGATGTTCAGGTTCAAGATGCCCACTATGAGACTGATTGTGTCATAGATCAGGTCCAAGGACTGGTTTGTGATGGTAGACCTCAAGATGCCTATTTTCATATAGGTATTTGGCCAGAACACAGGAAGTTCCTCAGGTTTGCTTTTGGGGGCGAAGCTTACCAGTATCGGGTTTTTCCTTTCGGTCTAGCCCATTGGTGCTGCCCTGGCACCGCTGTGTTTCCAGGGCATCCATGTACTTAGTTTCCTGTACGACTGGCTTGTCCTGGCCCAGTCAAAGGTCATGGCAGCCAGTCATCAGGATGCTGTGCTTCTTTATACGAGGCTCTAGGCCTCAGCTTGAACCCAGAGAAGTGTGTACTTTCTCCTTCTCAGAGAACCACCTTCTTGGGGGTAATTTTGGATTCCACCACGGTGCAGGCATGTCTATCTCCTGCTTGGATGGCTTCCATACTGTTAGCAGTGAATGGTATTTGACTAGACCGAAGCCTCTTTGCCGCTGAGGCACAGATTGTGCTCGGCGTCATGGCTGTTCCAGTTCTGGCTCAGAGGTGCAGGCTCGGTGCCATAAAAGGGTTATTCGCTGTGGGTTTCGTACCCTTCTTATGTGGAAGACTCCGGTCTCTGACCTTGGGTCCCACTCTAATGGCATGTCATTGTTGAGGGACTCCTTGGACACCTCACTTTCTGGTGGGTCTTGGATGGCCGCCCCACCCATGGTCTTTGGAAAGACGCTCAACTCTCGTGGCACGTAAATTGCCTGGAGATGAGGGCTGTGCTTCTAGTACTGAAACACTTTCTCCCACACCTAAGGGGCTTCCATGTGCTGGTGCACACAGACAGCACCACAGTGGTTGCTTATGTCAATCGTCAGGGCGGTCTTGGTCCATGCCCTCTGTTGGTGCAACAGATCCTGCTCTGGGCAGAGACCAGACTTCTTTGTTGAGACCGATTTTTGTTCCAGGGCACATAAATCGGGAGGCAGACTTCCTGTCCAGACACCTCCTGAGCCCCAGGGAGTGGCGGCTCCACCCTCAGGTGGTGGAAACTGTATCTGTTCTGGATCTGTTCACCTCTGTGGAGTCGACACACTGTCCGCTCCCTCTCTTATCCAGCCCCTCTGAGCCTGAATGCTCTGGTACAGCCTTTCCCTCTCTGTACGCCTTTCCCCCAGTAGCTTTGCTCCCAAAAGTCCTAGCTAGAGTGTGCCACTACAGGGTCCACCTTCTTCTAGTGGCTCCCTGCTGGCCCACTCAAGTTTGGTTTGCGGACTTTTTCTCCCTCCTAGACAGTGCTTCTTGGAAGATTTCTGTCAAGAAAGATCTCGTCTCAGGTGCGAGGGGTGATGCTCCATCCCCGCCCACAAATGTTGAAGCTCTGGGTCTGACCCCTGAGGGGGACCAGTTCCCAGAGGCAGGCCTCTCATCAGAGGCTGTGGAGATTCTGATGAATGCCAGGGCTCCCTCCACAAGGAAGCTGTATGCTCTAAAGTGGAGGCGCGTATTGTGTGGAGCGCCGCCCCCATCTTGGCTACTCAGACATCTCTGTTATGTTGATTCCAGCATACAGGCCACTCGTCAGATGCACCAAACCGGTTTTGAAACAGGTTTAAACCTGGCCAGCCGGAGCCTTCTCTGCTCTTCAGGACTGTTTTGAGTGCACTGACTGGAACATGTTCAGGGAGGCTGCAACCAACAGGGACTCTATAAACTTGGAGTTACACAGCATCAGTGACCGGCTACATTGGCAAGTGCATCAATGACATGACTGTCTCCAAGACCATCACCACATGCTCCAACCAGAAGCTGTGGATGACTGCAGAAGTGTGTGAGACTGCGCCTTCAGAGCAGAGGACAAGGTGGCCTTAAAAACAGCAAGGGCCAAACTGTCCCAAGCCATCAGAGAGGCAAAGCACACACAGGCCCAGAGAATACATGGCCACTTTCAGGACAGTGGAGACTGCCGGTGCACATGGCAGGGCATTCAGGCGATCACGAACTACAGGACATCACCTGGGCTCACTCCACTAAGGGTGTCACCTCATCCAGTGCCCTGGCTAGGGGTGTTCCCCTCCAGGAGATTTGTGCTGTGGCAGGCTGGTCTTCTCCGCACACGTTTATCAGGTTTTATAAACTGGAACTGGATCCCATTCCTGGGTGGGGTCCAGGTCCAGGTTATAAATGCAGCGTCGAGTTCCCTTGAAAGGGAACTACAACAGGTTCCCTTTAGATACCTGGTTTTCACATTTTCTCAAGTTTGCACATCACATTTCATTTTGTTTTCGTTGCATATTTCGTTTTTTGTGCTATGTGTCCTGCCTTGTGTTGTTTTTTGTCCATCACACACCAAAGCATTAGTTACTGAATACTAAAATATTGACTGAATTTGAGCTTTTTTCCCCCTGAATCTGTAGAGCAGCAAGTTTCTGTTAAAGTAAATCTGCTCAGAACCTTGCTGGGCATTTGTTTAAAACTGTTCAGACTGTCCTGCTTTAGTACTTCATATTTGTGATGTTTATATTTCATTTTTAAGCACTTTATGTAGGAAACAATTTACACACTACAGACCCTGTCTTTACAAAAATACCCTTTCACAAGGAGTTCTGGTGAAGAAAAGAAAAGAGTCAAGGAGCTTGGACCAGATCAACACAATTTACAAATTCAGCAGCAGTCAAGTGATTAGGCAACTTTCCAGAGTATGTGTGCGTGTTTGTTTAATGATTACCTTCATTACTGATAATAAACCCACATTGAACTCAAGTTCACTGATTCATACTACATTTATTGCATACTTTAACATTTTTAATATTTTATCTTCGCAGTAATGATACATTATCACCTGATAAATGGCTATTTACACTCCTTCATTACTAACACACACTTTCATTTGAAGTTTGTTTGTGCCCCAACAAAATTTTGTTTTAGCATCAGCCATCAATGCCGTCAAACAGGCTTCATGTAAAGACTATTTTATCAGAAGGGGAATAATAAATGAATAATGAATTAATTTGAATGATATTTATATGATTCTTACAGCATATACTGTATTTGTTATACAGTAATTTGTGTGCAATGTGTTACCTGAGAGCAAATGACTTATAATGACTTATAATGACTAATAATGACTAATAATAAGGAAACTGATAAACATTTCACTCCGTAGTTGAAAAAACTGGATTCAAAATGTTGATCAACTCAATAATTAAATTTAATTATAATAACAATATGCCCTAAGAAACCACCCATACTGCACTACCAGGTTTATAATATAATATAATATAATATAATATAATATAATATAATATAATATAATATAATATAACATAACATAACATAACATAACATAACATAACATAACATAACATAACGCACTCTATCAATCCTGCCTCTGCATCCTGAGCTTTATATTTTATTACATTTAGGCAGAGATCTTTAACCAGAAGGCCACACTGAGAAAACCATCAGTCTAATAAAAAAAAAAACATTTTCTTTCTTTCTTTCTTTCTTTCTTTCTTTCTTTCTTTCTTTCTTTCTTTCTTTCTCATAAATGTACTTCACAGTGTTTAAATTAAATTGAATAAAATAATGGAAAGTAATAACAAGAAACTTTGATCATTTTTAGTTTTACTTCCAGGACGTAACAAAAGACTGAGATGAACTTTGATTGTGTTTAGTTCTATCTTTAATCATCTAAATCAAAGCTGATTATCCAGATCCTTTAACACAGCAAGAAGCTCAACATCACGCTCAGTGAGTGATTACTAGAACCCTACTTGATCCCAGAGCATACTAAATAAACTAAATTAACTTCATTAACATACAGCAAAACAAGTCTTTAGAGTATGATAGTGTACAGAGAATAGAGTTTAAATCAGAGTTTTAAAAGTAGAAAAGCTTAAAATAGTCACCAAGGGTTTCACAAAAAAAAGAAAAAAAAAGAAAGACATTTCTAGGGTATATGGTGTTCACCTGCAAGGAACAAAATGATGACATTCCTAAATAAATCTGTGTAATGAAATATTAGCTCCTGAACACATCTGCTGTCTACCTGCTCCACCAGACCAGAATAAAGACACAGCAGGTCCAGTGCTGTGGAAACAAAGCCTATAGTCTATATAGGTAAGTGATTTGTATGGAGCAATTTACTCGAACCTACTCCAGGATACATTATATGATTCAAAATAAAATTGATCTACACGTAATGAAGTTTTAGTAGCAGCAGGAGGAGGAAGAGGAGGAGTGTGAGGAAGCACTTTCTCATTCCTCCCACACAGTTTCACACTGGAGTAATCGAACACCCAGAACCCAGCGTACAGCGGCTTGGTGAAGCTGGTGCAGACTCGGTGGAGGAGAGTCATGGTGTTTGTGATGCTGTAGAAGGACAGAGATCCAGCTCTGTAATCCAGATAAATTCCTACTCTTGTAGACACTGGACCTGAAATGACGGTCTTACGGGAATTGTGGAAAAACTCAAACTGAGAGGAATTACAGCATAAACTCCAGGATTTAATGTTTTGTCCAAAGCTCACTTCAGAACAGCAGCCGTGTCTTTCCACATCTCCGTATGCTACCGCGATGTAAACCCGCTGGCCTCCCCATTCCACCTCCCAGTAACAGCGTTCCTGAAGAGCTTCTCTACACAGAGCCTGAGCGAAGTAGTTAAAGACCTCAGGCCCTCTGTTATTGTTTGGTTTTGTGTCATCAAAGGTTATTTTTCTGTTGCCCTCAGAAAGCTGGAGGGCTTTGTAGGCTGATCTAGGATCCACTGTCAACTGACGAAAATCTGTTATTTTAATCACACACACACACACACACGCACACACACACACGCACACACACACGCACACACACACGCACACACACACGCACACACACACGCACACACACACGCACACACACACGCACACACCAAAAGAAAAGATAAGCTGTATTCTGAACTTTTTTCCCTACAGAGCTGCTGGACTGATTTGTAGATCAGGTGTTGATTAATTCTCTCTAACAGCACCTCTGACTGCAGCACAGCTTTATATTAATGCGCTTGCTCTGATACCTTATCGTTTCCATAGCAACAGAGATGTGTACAGCACACACTCCACTGATAATAAACAGATTTGAAAAACATGACATCGTCGATAATCCAAACCTCCATCCATGTATCAATTCCCAATAAAAAGAGAAATACCTGAAAATGAGCTGTAAATAAATCTTAAAGTTGCTTACACTGAAGAAAATCCTCTCTGATGATCGGAACAGAAGTTTGAACCATGTGGCATCTGTTAGCTATAAAAAGAGACGAAGGCGGTCAAACTTTAAAACTAGAGAAGCAATAAATGAGGGTTCTGTCCTGCTCATGTTCTCACCTGATCTGGGCTGTGTGTCTAATCCTGTAATAGAGAACCTTTCCAGAGACGATTGTAGTTCTTTAAAAGGTGACAGGTTGACAGTAACTTGTGGAACATCACCACATGATGAAAGGTCAGAGAGGAACATGAAGGTCTGTGAGGGATGTTGAACAGCAAAAGTTTCATTAGTGCTTTATATGTACCTGATTACTAAACAAAATATCAGTGTCATGGATTAAAAACTGAAGAGAACATGAAGAGATGATCTACAGAGTTACCCTGACGAAGAGGAAATCATCGTTTAACTGTGCAAGCTGAACCAGATCCTTATCTCTCTTCCTCAGTGTAGTCACTTCCTGTTCCACACAGTGCAGCATGTCCACAGCTCGCTGCACTTCAGCTTCTTTTGTAGCTTTGACCATGTCTCGAATCTCTGAACGTTTCCTCTCAGCTGAGAGGATCAAATCCATGAAGATCTTCTCACTCTGATCCAGTGTTGTCTGTGCGCTGGTCTGTTATTAAACCAAGATTAGATTTAGATATTATTATATTATATGAAAAGTCGATCTAGTTTTATGCTGTATTTATGTTTTATCTTTCATGACCTTGATTAAATGTATTGCTTTCTTTAAATCTTTCAGGCTGCTCTCTGCTGATTGAGATCTCTGGAGAACCTGCGCCTGGAGATTTCCAATCTCACGCTGTAGAAAAAATACAGAATGATTTGATCAAAGGTTAAAATCAGGGCCTTGCTCAGGGGCCCAGCCCCAGCCGATTAGTTACTCCAACACCTTCACCACTGAAGTACCATTTCTCTTGATACACACTCACAAAATTACAACCTAGCAATATTTTACTGATCTTTTCTACATCTTCACAAATACACAGGATTTAAAGAGCAAAACAACAGAAATGGATTCTTACCTGCTGATAAAATCGTTTGTCTGTGATTGTAGTGGTGTCATGGCTTTTACAACCAGACTGAAGACACCCAGAGCACACGAATCTCTCCTCGGTGACACAAAAAAACTTTTTAAGCTCCTGATGCCAGCTACAGAGCCTGTTTCTGAGTTTGCTCCTGGCTTCGGTCACTGTGTGTGTGTTTCCTGGGTGCAGCTCTTCATGAAGATTAAAGTGAACTTCGCAGTACGACGCTAAACACACCAGACACGACTTCACGGCTTTATGCTTTTGCCTGACGCAGACGTCACACTCCACATCCTCAGGTCCGGCGAGGGTTCTTTCAGGAACACGTGTCTTCTTCAGCTTCTCCACCATTTCAGCCAACATGACATTCCTACCCAAGACCGGTCGTGGACTACAGTGATGTTTACACACGGGGCAGCTGTAGACTCCTTTGTGAACCTCTCTATCCCACTGAGTGTTGATGCAGTTCTTACAGAAACTGTGTCCACAGGGAACAGAGACAGGATCTTTCAGAAGATCTAAGCAGACAGGACAGGTGAAGTCATCCAAATTCACAGAAACTCTAGCTTCAGCCATTTCACCACGAGGTACTCGTCAGGATTCTGGCACTGAGGTGGTGGAATAAACTTTTCCGAGATGTCCAAACAGCTGAGACGTAAATGTAAATGACCTGGGAAGAGATGAGAATTTACCTTCAATTATCTAAAAATGGAAGATATGCTGAAAAAACTATAATTTGTTTTTAAAAGAATGTGGTGAAACAGGAGAAACTAGTTGTTGTAGGAGTGGAGAAGTGAAGAGTTCACATGGAGAGTCATCACCAGAGAATGGTGTGAAATGAAGGTCTGAAGGTCAGTTCATCACATACTCCTCATCTCCAGTACAACAGAACTCCATGTGCTCTGGTGTAAATAAAAACGGCCTGTTTGTCCAGGAGATCTTGGACCTGATGGACCTCCACTGTACTAACACCATATGAGACCAAAGTCACTGTGTGAGAAGTTTCCATCACTGCTGGTGTGATGAACAAGGACAAGGTGTTTGTTTTCACTGATACCCAGTAAGACTGATGAGGTCTTCTTTAATATGAATCTAATGTTAGCTCGCAGCATTGAAGGATTTTATTGTGTATGTGAATAAATCTGTCATTATCTTAACGATGTTGTGTATGGCTTATTATGCTTTAGTTAGCTAAGTAAGCTAACGTAATGAGTAACTCTTGAGCAGCAGTCTACAATAACGTTACTGATGTTCTACAGAAACACAATAACCCAAGAGCTCAACTTTTATTGTTGATATTTGACCGGTCACCAAGTAACATTTCTTTTCATAGTTTTTTATGTAAAGCAGAATCAGATTACTGCACAAACACTGTAACTGTCCATCACACACCAAAGCATTAGTTACTGAATACTGAAATATTCACTGAATTTCAACTTTCTTTCCTCTGAATCTGTAGAGCAACAAGTTTCTGTTAAAGTCAATCTGCTCAGATCCTCACTGGTCATTTGTTTAAAACTGATTCCCAGGACACAGGAGTGTCCATCACACATTAGTTATTCTGTATGAGTGACCAAGTCAGACTGTTCCGCTGTATGTAAACTTCATATTTTCTTCTGCTGTGATGTTTATATTTTCATTTTTAAGCACTTTATGTAAGAAACAGTTTACACGTGTAGTGTCCATGCACAAAAACCTGTGCCCTGTAAACACTGACCCATCTACATGGTAAAATGTTTTATCAGGTTTAAATTTAATCTTAAGAATAATCTAAATCTGAGCAAGAAAACCTAATTGTTCTCAAGTCCTGCTATTTTCCAGCCCCATGTTCCCCTTGTGCTCCTTGATTTAGAATACGTTCACTGACATCATGATCATTTCTCAGACCTTGTATAAAATGAAAAGTTCGTTAGAAAACATTAGAACATTAGAGCTAGGATAAATGTAATATTTTTTTTTTACTTTTGTACTTTAAACTCAAGCAGAAATTCAAACTGAGGACCTTCTACTTTTACTGGAGTAAGATTTTACCCTGAGTATCTCTCTTTATCATCATAAACCTTTTGCACACGTTTCCATAAACCACATTTATTTTTTAAAATTGTATTTTTGTAATCAAAAACAAATAACAAAGCTGTAAAAATGAATTTACCTCACATGTCCCTGTCCTCTTCTGCTAAACATCGTCTCTTTCTATGAAGTAAACTGGAATGGCGGAAGTTATCGCCTCGTGGGAAATGTAGTCCATGTGCGCTTAAAAATATTAAATACTAAAAATCACATTATATTGGATATAAAGGCTATATATTCTATTGGCTTAGCGCTTACAGGTTTAATATGTGGATAACAGGATCTTTCAGTCCTGTTGGAGTCTGCAGTGAGCTTTCTCCTCTCTCTCAGGCACTCCAGAGATCTTCACCTTTTGACTTCAGTGAAATGATTTCCACATCCAGGGTACACACACACACACACACACACACACACACACACACGAACGGACTATTTTAAGCAAAAAAACTGACACAAAGTCATAGAATTTTGTGTCATTCCACACACAACACAACTGAGTGGTCCTCCTTCTCCACACTCCACCGCACCCGTCTCTTCTGAAGTGATTACGTAGTACGTAGTGTTGTGGAGGTCATGTGTGATGCAGGAGGAACTACAGACTGCTTCAAAGTTATACCGAGAAATATTTTACAAAATAACTTGAGAAATGAATCTTAAAAGAACTAATCTGTGGGAGAGGAATTAAAAAAATAAAATATAATAAGGAAGGGAGAAAGTCGTTTCAATCCACACTCCATACCAGTTGGTGGCGGAAATACACCATTTTATTGTTTTGGTCAACCGCCAATAAAATCTCAAGAAGATGAAGATGAAGAAGCGTGCTCCGAAGTTGTTTTTAATTTGGAAACCAGCAATGTTCGTGAAAGAATTCTACCATCATGAATTTGATCATTATGTTGAGTCTTAAAGAGACTGAGATTGGAATAACTTCACCATTTTCCACGTTGACAGTTAAGTTCAGAATTGATTAAGAACCCTATTACATCAGCCTGTATGTTTCTACTGAAATATCCACACCACAAACCTCTAGCTGTGCCGCAAATATTCCCAGCAACATATAACCTTCCCAACCCTGGACACTCAAACTTGAATATACTGTAGATAGTCATTGTATAATGGTTTGCATGGGGAACAACACAGAAAATAAATCCCAAAATAAAAGAATTTATGCAGCTTGGGAATAAAAACATTATCTTTATAGGGCCTTCAGTTCCCAATTTCTTTATTTAAAATGAGTCTGAAACCAGCAAACATGTTCATACATGGTTTTCTCATGGTGAAGTCCCTAATTATGGCTGCTATAATTATATGGTGCTCAGAAGTTGTTGTGTGTGGAATGACACAAACTTCTATGTCCCTGGATGTAAAAATCGTTTTAACCCAAAAGATTACGTCCGCTTGGAAATAACGTGAGTGCTCAAAGATTTACTTTAAAACTCCTGAGTGACTGAAGCTGTGGTCAGTCGCTCTGCTCCTGGACATCATCATCACACCCAGACATCCTCCTTCTACTCTTTTTTTTATTTTGACCTATTTGCACTTCCTTGATCTTTGCACGTGATTATGTAGTAAAATAAAATATAAAATAAAAATAAAAACAAGATCAAATAAAGTAAATACCTGTATCTTCCTAAATACAAGACCGCTGATAACACTGAAACAACAAACACATTTCCTCTCATTAGGACTTTTTGCACACATTTCCATAACATTATTTATTTTTCATTTTATTTTCCAGAAACATCTTATTTTCCAGTAACCAGAAACAATTAAAAAAAAGTTGTAAAAATAAAAACTCTTACCTTATATCTCTCTTTTCTCTTCTGTTAAACTTCGTGTCTCTTTCTAGACCGTAAACTGTAATGGCGGAAGTGATGTAATGGCCTCATGGGAAATGTAGTTCCTCTGCACTTAAACTACAAATATTTAAAAGCTAAATAGGGTTTGTGAGGTGCCGTACCAGACTCGGACACCAGGTGGCAGCAGGAGGAACAGAGTAGTTGCAGTACCAGACTCGGACACCAGGTGGCAGCAGGAGGAACAGAGTAGTTGCAGTACCAGACTCGGACACCAGGTGGCAGCAGGAGGAACAGAGTAGTTGCAGTACCAGACTCGGACACCAGGTGGCAGCAGGAGGAACAGAGTAGTTGCAGTACCAGACACGGACACCAGGTGGCAGCAGGAGGAACAGAGTAGTTGCAGTACCAGACACGGACACCAGGTGGCAGCAGGAGGAACAGAGTAGTTGCAGTACCAGACACGGACACCAGGTGGCAGCAGGAGGAACAGAGTAGTTGCAGTACCAGACACGGACACCAGGTGGCAGCAGGAGGAATGTGTATTTACTGATTTTTATTTATTTATAGGAGTGATCGAATACATTCCTGCATCCATAAATATTTCTGGTAATAAATGTGTTATATACATATAGATTACTTTCAAGATGAATTTAAAATGAAATAAAGTTAGTTTAAAAAATTCAACAATCTAGTGCATCATAAACTGAATTGTATAATCTCCACGCTGGAGAAGGCAATAGTCTTGATCCTGAAGGATTTTAGAAATCATACAGAAACATCCTAAAAACTCCAGTTAGTCCTCCAACCCCCTGATTACACACCTAGTCCAACTCCACCAATTTATTTCAGCTCTCAGGGACAGAAATGTTCAAAAGTTGCAGGATTTCAGCTTTTCAGCATGTTTTCGCTGCAGTTCAGCCTTCATCCACACGGTGGCAGCACTGTATTTATGTTCTTTATAAACACACTGTAGCTTTATTTAGTCTTATAGTGGACATTTTACCCTGCATTAAAACTCAGAGAATTAAAGCTACACTGCTGTCTAAATCTTCACCTCTTCAACCCACGCTGAGAATCTGGAGAAGATCAGAGAAAGTCGAGTTTTTATCAGTCAATCAATCAGTCCTCTTCCTGTGTTTTCAGATGTCCTTCATCTTCACACCGCTGGTTTCTGAGGTGAAGCCGTAGCTGAAGTGTGTTTGGTTTGGGTTCGTGTCCCGAGCTGAGATCCGAGATTCACATTTCCAATAGATTCCATTCATTTTCTCCACTAAAGACAGGAAGCTCAGATCTCAGCTTTGGAGCGTGACAGGAAACTGATGTCTCTGTGTTAAAGAGGTGAAGATTTAGACAGCAGTGTAGCTTTAGTTTCTGATCACTCTCCAAATCTGAGCTCTGAGGGTGTGTTTTAGATAAACTGTGTGATTATACGTGGTGTAGAGTGTGACCTGATGATCTAGTTTACACACAGCGTTAGGTGATTGTTAGGACACCACACACTCTTGTGGTTTACTTTGAAATGCACAGGAAGAGCTGATGTGTGAGAATCTTCTGTCCAACTCGAGTTATTATTGAAACTGGAACAACGTCGTTTCTTTATTCTACCAAAGACTTGTCCTCTTTATTTAATCATAATTTCATTAAAAACATCTGGAATTGAAATAAAGCTGGATGATTAGTTGCAGGAGATTATGACAATTAATATGAAAATGTGAAATAAACATCATCTATTGTTTACAAATAAAAAAGATGAAATGTTTGGCTATGCATTGTTGTATCTGTTGATTCTGTGTTTATGAAAAATAATAATAATAATAATAATAATAAATAAAGCCATCTTTATGTGTTAGGGTCTGATAAAAATCTGATAATCAACCTTTAGTTCCAGTCTGTTCTGTTCCACTGCTGCTGCAGTCACTGCTCACAAACCTGCTGATAAACTGCTGTCGTCCTCACAGACAGAATCTCCTGTATTTTCCTGTTTGGAAAAGAAAGAGAGAGAGAGAGATCAGTGCATGTGTCTGAGAGGAACACTGACCCTTGTTATTAGATATCAGAGTCCACTACAGTAAACTGGACACATTTCTAAAGCTGTGAGAATCAGACATGGCCTGCATGAGTTCAGTAAGGTCTAAATCCACTCAGACCAGAGCCTTCACAAGAACTTTAACCACACTGAACTTCTCCATCTTCTGAAACCCGAGTGCTTTGTTACAAAATACGCTGCACATCACACTGTACTGTAGGATTTTTTAGTTTTAATGGTCAAGGATTTGTCAGAGTCTGTCAGTCCAACAGTTACTGACCTGAGGGGCCTTTTATAATATGTCACTGAAATAAACCAGATCAGAAAATCTCTCAGAATGCAGATGAAGAGAGCAGAATTAGGCAACGATGAGGATTTAAAGAAAAAAGTAATAATATTCACATCAAAATAATGAGTTATTATTCATCGTTGTTGGAATAAAAAGTTACTTTCTACACAAACTTCTTAATCCTGAGAGAGATGAATCTGATCCAGACTTTCAGAACCTAAAACATTTCTTTCTGATTGTTCTTGTTTTCTCCTGAGAAGTTGTTTATGGATAAATTGTGGTTTAGAAACAATACACACACCATAGGAAAAGAAACACTAAAAAGTTCTCCTTGGGTGTGTTTGTGTTATTAAAAGTGATCCAGATTAATATTAATATAATCTTAAGAAGTCTTTGTGTGTGAGAAAGTTCCACTACAACAGCTTTATTTAAGCTTCACCTCGTCTCCTACCTGTGTTCAGAGAGCAGACGTGTGTGATGGTGATTGTAGTCTCATTACTGACTGGGTTGGAAGACACACAGCTGAAGGTTCTCTCTCTGTGATTCTCCGTCTTCTTTATTTCTAGATGAAGATTCAGTGTGATGTTGGATGTGGAGCTGCTGCTAGTTTGGTTTAATAAAACATCATCTTCATAAGCGATGAGCTTCAGTCCTCTGATGTTCCTCACAGAACACAGTAATGAACAGAACTCTGAAGATCTGGAGATTGTGTTCATCACCTGAGGAGCTGAAACTCTCTCTGTACAGAAACAACATGAACAACCTGATAAGATCAGAATTTAAGCTTTATTTATTGTTTATGTGTAAAATCTGTGAAAAACCCACTGACCGTACACCTCCAGCTGATACTCCTGTTTTCCCTCCAGCTCTTTAGTGCTGTGAACTGTGTAAAGTCCTGAATCATCTGTTCTCAGGTCTGAGAGAGTGAAGAACCCACTCTGACTGACCCAATGAAGACGATTCTGAAACTTCTCACTGTTTATCTCACTCTGTTTATTCAACACCAGTCCAACTGTGTCACCTTTATAAAGTATAGTCCCAGAAACAGGAACACTGATAGGAAACGTAACAGACTGGCCTACAGCACCGATCACCTCCTGAACTGAAGAGACACCAACAGAGCTGAAGATCTCTGAAAGAGAAAACAGCACTGAGTCTCATTTCAGAGTCAAAATAAAACACTTTTAAACAATGAAATATATATAAATACAGTGAACTCCTCAAACACTGTCAATCATTCAAATAGATTAAAACCTCTGTCATGTTCATACACTCCTGTCTCTTCATCATCATCATCATCATCATGATGTTTCTGATTATTTCCTAGTTTCCTGTTCCAGAACCTCTGCACACTTCCTGATGATCTCTACACGCTTTATTTTGTGGAACTCTACAGATCTGAAGTTTCACAATGTCAATTTTACACAATAATATTTTAGAAAAAACTCATCAAAATGTCTCATAAAAGCAGGAAAAGGAAACAAACACACACCAGATTCTGTATAAGAAATATAACACACACTTCTGCTGTTTTATTTTATTCTTCAGACCAGAGGAACGTTTCATTAAGATGATTTTAATTTTTATAATAATTCAATCTATAGAAATTAAACAAATTCCAGTCATTAGTTATGAAAAGAGAATATTTTTTATTCATAAGAAAATCAGAAGAAAGAATCTCTGGATGTTTTTAGAATTAAAATCACTCTGCAACTTGTGGAGAAATGTAAAGCAGACGATTTGATCCTTCACTTCATCCAACAGGAAGATTTCCCTCTTTCCTTTAGTTCTAGAGAAGAAATAAAAGCCATGATTAAAAGGTTTACCTGACAGGAAAAGGAGAAGTAGACTCAGGCTGTGATGAAAACATGTCCTCATCTTGCTGGATTGTCTTGACTTCATTTTGTCAGCACTAATGTGACTGGTGTAGACCAAATGCATCTCAGAGAGAAACTTCAACACTCAATCATCCAACTTCTGGTCATCTGATTCACTTACTGCGGTCAGAATAAACTTCCTGTAGAAACACAACTCTTTCCACACAGATCATCACACTTCTCACTCAGAATCTTTCAGCACTTTAACTCACTACAAGTTTATTTTTCTAAACAATCTTAAAAGATATAAAACGAGTGTGGAACAGAAATTTGGAACAACATCAGCACTTTATCATATTAATGACTAAAGGAACAAAAATCAGAAATTAATTAAAGTCCATAATTAAACCTGAACTATAGTTTAATATTTTATTCTGTTTATATGAAAGGATTGCCATGTTGTAAGATTTTATTCTATTGTTTAAATATTGACATTATCACACAAACACTGTTTATGACTCAGAAAACTCAGAACAGCCGCTGTGTTTTCTTTTTATAACAATAGACAAAGTAAAAAAATGAATCTTCTGTAAAAAGTCTACATCACTGTGATAACTCAAATCCATAAAAGAATCACACATCACCATGATGAATCCTGCACCACTAACCCGGTGATGATGATCTTCATAAAAACAGATGGAATGAAAGTATTTTATCTGTTCTTAGATGTTAAGACTCCTAAATGTTCAGAATAAACACTGCTCCTGAAGCCTTGAATGACTTAGAAAATGATTCAGTTATTTAAACACTCAAAAATATCAGGAGAGCATGATGTTAATGCTATTACACAAATATATCAGAGCATATAAACACACATTAACACAGGATGACTTTATAATTTCCTCCTGAATCTAGTTTCTGTGTTTTTGTTCAGTTCAACTAGTTAACGTTCAACTTTCTTCGAGGGCGAGAGGAACATGTATTTATTGATTTTTATTTATTTACAGGAGTGATTGAATACATTCCTACATCCAGTGGTGGCTGGTGCTGAAAAATTTGGAGGGGGGGGGGCATACTTAAAATCAAACTGTTAGTAATGCAAGACTGTAAATAGCCATTTATCAGGTGATTATGTATCATTACTGCTAATACAGAAAACGTTACTGTTAAAGTTAACTGTTAAAGCATGCAATAAATCTACTATGAATTAGTGAATTTGAGTTTAATGTGGGTTTATTGAATGTTTATTGAATGTAATCATTAAACACACACACACACACACACACACAAGAAAGTTGCCTAATCACAGGCCTTCTTTCTTTCTAGCTTACCAGTTTCTCAATGAGCTTCTGGTTAAAGTCCTTCATCTCAGTGACCAGTCTCTTTTCCACTGACCACATGACCAATGCATAAGAAGTAAAAAAGCACCGAGTGGAAGCTCGATTGCGATCACATGACTGCTGCTGAATTTGTAAATTGTGTCGATCTGCTCCAAGCTCTTTGATTCTTTTCTTTTCTTCATCTGAACTCCTTGTGAAAGGGTATTTTTGTAAAGATAGTACAGATTTTTATTTCATCTCGAGATATTTCTCTTGCTTCCACATTAATCAGTACCTGACCGTTAACTGACCGTCTGCTGAACAGTAATGAGGCTCTTTGAGAATGGTCCAATCACATGAGGCCAAATATATAAAAACAATATTGATTCGCTAAGAAAGTGGGCGGGTTCAATGGTAATTTAAAGAATTACACCGTGAGATAATTATTCAGGAACTAATCCATTAAAGAATCTCAATTGCAATACTATCGGAATTATGACTTACTGGATCAGGGAATCCCTGCATCTGTGTACCCGGCAGCCAAGATTGTATGGTCCTATATTACTCAAGCAGTGACAAACACGCAGAAGGTGTCGGCTTTGCTGTTGACTGCATGGCCTCCGAAAGTGTCATTAGCTTCCAACCCATCTCAAGTCGGCTAGCGGTGCTATCACTATCTGTATCAATGAAGACCCACATTGTCACAGCCTATGCACCAACAGAGGTCAGCACGGTTGAGGCAAAAGACCAATTCTACTCGCAACTCCAAACAGTCATAGACTTCCTGCCAAGAAGGGACCTGGTTAGAATCGCTGGCGACTTCAATGCCCACGTCGGTTTGCATCAGCAAGGCTGGGATGGTGTTCTGGGTAAATTCGGCATTGGAGAAATGAATGACCTGCGCCTTCTATCATTTGCAGCAGGAAATGAATTGGTCGTTAGGAACACCCTATTTCGACACTCTCTGAAACATCAGTTGACCTGCACCAAGTGGGAAATATGCGTCAGTACTTGATTATTTCACAATCAGCAGCCGCTTCCGAACCTCACTTATTTATGTTCGGTCAATGAGAGGTGCCGAATGCAGCTCCGACCACCACCTCCTACATGCTATCCTCCATCTATGGCTAAAACGTGCCTGCCGCAACCTAACTTCCACCAAACCTCACGAATGGTTGAACCTACGAGATCCTGCTTACAAACAACAGTTCCAAGTGATGCTAAACCACCGGCTCCATTCTCTCCTTCGGATGATCTGGCAATCCGAGGAAATACCAAAGACTTGGAAACAGGCGGTAATAATTCCAATCTTCAAGAAAGGGGACAGCCAGGAATGCAAAAACTATAGAGGGATTAGCCTGTTATCGATCATGGGCAAGGTCTTCATGAAAGTGATCCAACAACGATCCAAAAAAGGCAAAAACAATTGGCCAGAGAAGAACAAGCCAGCTTCCACCCTGGAAGAGGATGCTGCGACCAAATATTTACCCTACGTCAACTGCTCGAAGAACGCATGAGGTGCGGAAGAAGGCTTGTTGCTGTGTTCATCAATTTTGCAGCTGCATTCGATAGTGTCTATCATCCCGTGCTTTGGAAAACAGTATCCATGGTGGGCATACCAGAGAAAATCATACATCTTCTACAACAGCTGTATGAGGGATCAGGAAGCTGCTTCCGTGTCAATGGAGTATTGTAAATGTCCGAAGTATTCTCAGTACACACAGGTGTGAGACAAGGTTGCGTGACATCACCTCTGGTTTTCAACGTTGTTGTTGATGCTATAATGAGAAAAGGGATCGCCAACCACCTCAGAGTCGAATTTTGGCAAGATCAGTACATCACTGATCTAATATTTGCCAACGATAGATGACGATGATGATGAGGAAGCTTCCGCTATTTTTCATAATATCAAGAGAGAGGCTTACCCATATGGCTTAACTATCAACGCCAAGAAAACCAAGGTGCTCATGAAAACCAAGGTGCTCACAAGCAACAGTATACCTTGTTGGGGCCAGATTAGAACAAGTGGAAGAATTTTAATACCTTGGCTTAATTATACAAGAACAGAACGCCACTGCTGACATTGCCAACAGAATTGGACAAGCAGCAGTAGCCTTCGGATCTCTGACATGGTGTCTATGGCGTAAAAGAAATGTCAACATTGCTACCAAAGTACGCAGATACCGATCATTAATACTGTCTTTGCTGTTATATGGTGCAGAATCATGGACGCTGCTGCAGGCAGACTTGGATAATGCGGTACCTGCGTTAAATTCTAGTAATTACAATTAGGGATAAAATACGCAATGAAACCATTACAGAGCGGTGCAGCGACCAACTGACCGTATCTGAGGAAGTCCAAAAGCTCCGATTGCAGTGGTTTGGTCACATGTGTCGCATGAACCAGCACTGCCTTCCTTACTGCCTCCTTTGGAGATTGCACCTCAATGGCTGGAAAGTACAACGAAAAGCTCCAAAGAAAACATGGATGAAGCAAATTGAAGAAGACCTGACAAACTGAAGACTCACACCATCAGAAGCAAAAGAAGTGGCCCTCAACAAGCAATGTTGGCAGGAAATTTTATACGATGTTCGAAAGCCTATAGCACCTACAGCAGCGTACTGGCTATGTGGCCGACCGCATCTGGCGTGAGCTAGAGGAACTTCAGATCAGATCATTATCTAATTATTATCAAATTATTGTTAACATGTTGAAGTATCGTTCTTCTCTGGCTAACTTTAAGGGGGCAGCGGTCCAGCGCCCCTACTGACCGGCCGCCAGTGATAAACACATGTTAACACAGAATGACTTTATAATTTACTCCTGAATCAAGTTACTGTGTTTTTGTTCGGTTTAAGTTAACTTTGAACATTCTTTAGCTCTTGCGAGGGTTTTGTGAGGAGCAGGTGCGCATCCATACACAATGTTTCTGGTGAAATGTTTCATATCCATGGTTTACCTTCAAAATAAAATTTCAAATGCAGGCGTTTGTAGGTTTTAATGGAACTCCACACAACTGAATGAGTGTTTATAACACAGACTGGATGGATTTATTAATGTTTGTATTAAACTGCTCAGAATGTTTAATGGTAAACTAACTAAATAAACAGTTGTCTTATTTTCAGTGAGTTTGTGTTGCAGCCTTGTGTTTAGTCAGGAAACTAGAACATTAAAAAGATATTATTAAAGATGACACATGACAAAGATGTTTACAGAAGTTCACTGCTGTCACACAAGAACACAAACCTCATCAGCAAAAAGCACATTGTTATGAGATAAAAGTTAATAAAAAGTGTATAGATACAGACAAATTGCATTGATCTTGCATTTCTGTGCTTTCATACTTATTTTTTAAATTACGGACTCAGTGCTGTAAATGTTACCACTTACATAATTAATTTAAAATAATTTTGCAAAGCAAACATCTACAGATAACAGCATGCACACGCAGACCACAGGACTATCACATGGTGCAAAGTGTGAAGAGACTGAGAGGCTGTGAAGAGACAGAGAAGAGGCTGGTTAACACACAGACACATGCAACTCTGAGGACCAAAACCACACAATGTTGGGGGTTTTCTTTGAAATGCACAGGAAGAGCTGAAGTGTGAGACAGGTTTAGTCCTCTGACCTGCTGCAGTAAAACTGTAAAAATCTGTAGCACTCTAAACTGTAAACCCTTAACATTTCCCACATGAAATTTGTGTTAAAATTCTATTACAGAGATTGACACGTCATTCTGTTATGTGTGAATGTGGTGTTATAGGTTAATGTAATGTCTGATTCAGCACAATTAACATGTACTTATTCAGAAAAAGTTTAACAAAAAAAAAGTGATCAAGTCAGTCCTGTTGTGTTGTAGAATTGTATTGGTCACCAATCTCTTTGCTTGTGGGCGTGGCCCGTGCATTTTTTTTTAAATTGTTTTTTATTTATTGCAGTGATCAGAGTGAAAATAGGTTATGTGATAAGCTTCCTACTAGCTTTACTGCTTTATTAGATTAGCAAAAATAAACAAATAAACAAATCCAACTTCTTCCTTCTGAGCTTCATTTTCCATCCTAATGTCTCTATACACATGTAAGGAGAGATCGTATATGGCAGGAGAAAATAAAAACACTGCTCTTCCAGGGTTGCGTTATAAACAGTAAACAGGAACAAACTGAAGGTAGAAAAAAGAGAGTGTGGGGAACTGAATAAATATTGGAACACACACACACACATTCACTCTCCTGTGTGTGTGTTAGCAGAAGATTAGAGTAACTAAAGGACTTTGGGGGAAATTTTGTATGCATATTCATTACAGAACAACGTTTAACTGATAAACACACGAGTCTAAAATATTGTATTAAACATGATGCAGGATGAAACAGTTCCCAGGTAAAAACCGGTTCTACAAACTCACATGCAAATTCAGTAAGCTGGGGGCGAGAGGAGAGTCGAGTGACAAAACGAAACTAGTGACCTTTATAGAACAAGGTTTATAAAGTTTTCTAAATCCTATGGACAAAAATAGGATTTTTGTCCATAAGACTGAGTTATTTAGGTCATGAAACTGTAACTGGTGCTCTAAATATAAGATATTTGGGTTTATTAGATCAGTGTGAATAACTGCTGCATGTCTGTGTATTTTCTCTTCCCGTATTTCCCCTCATTGAGTTACAGGATCCACCTGGACTCATTCCCACAGCATGTAAAACCAACTGATCACAACAGCATCCTGCTGTATAAATGACATGACTTCCTCTTTTACAGCCACATCAGATAAGGTAACATTCACATTCAGGTGTGTTGAAACTGTCAGAATATCAACATGGAAAAGCAGAACAATGGAAACCACAAGAACTGACAAGGACACCTTTTTTTGTAGCGGTATATAAAAAGGGGTTTATTTCAATAAATTAACTCCATTAGGAAATTAAGGGACTTTCATGAAATCTTTTTCTGTGGCATTAAACTAAAAAAAGCCCTCAAAAGCCATCAAAAAAACCTTCCTTTAACGTGAATATGGAGCATTTTCATAAACACAGTTACATTTATAACTGGTGTTAAATATATAATATATTCACAGCCTTCAGTTCTGGTTTATTCTGTTCCGTTATTGTCGCAGTCTGATGTTCTCTCTGGTCTAATTCGGTCATAAACCGTCGTTAGTGCACATGCTTCATCATCGGCACGTTCTCGTATATTTGTCTGTTAAAAAGAGAGAGAGAGAGAGAGAGAAAATTCAGTGCATTTATCTGAGAGTAACAGTGACACTTCTCATTAAATACTCTGTTTCCCTTAACAGTGTAGTGTTTCATCAGAATTTACAGAAGAGCTTTAACCACATTGAAGTCCATGTTGAAACCCCGAGTAAAAAAACGCTGCACTTCAGGCTGTTATTTTTATAGTAAAAGGATTGTCAGTGTCTGTCAAATCCATCAGTCTCTATTTCAGTGAGTCTGTGTGCAGTCTTGTGTGTTTATTCAGAAAACCTGAACATTATGAAGATATTATATTATTAAAGATGACTCCTGTTTGCAGAAGTTCACTGCTACTAAACAAGAACACAATCTCCATCAGTAAACAGCTTAATGTTATTATGAGATAAAAGTTATTTTAAAAAACAATAAAATTTATTGATTACACAAACTGTGTTCTCGCATTGCTTTATATTCATCCTTTTTTAAATGTAATATTTAATGCTGTAATTTAGAGCAAAGCTAACTTCTCTAAATAACAGCATGAGCACACAGACCACAGGATTATAAACACTGGTCACTGTCTGTCAATCCATCAGTCACTGACCTGAGTGGGGTTTTTATGATTTATCACAGAATACAGTATTTCTTCATTCAGTCCTTCAGTTGCAGAGGAGACTGCAAAGATAAAAATATAAATATAACATCGTCAGTAAAGACGGATTATTTGGTCGATATTGAGAGACTGACAGACACTGACTCTACAGTAGTGTCCTAAACCATGAAACTGGAATCATCTGCAGTCATGTTTACTGAGAAGATGAAGTGCAGAGGTAAATATCACTTCTGTTTATCCCCTTAATGCCCATAAACAGACTAATACCTGCCTTCTGTCTGGGGACTGGCTTCATTTTGTTTCCTTTTCTTCAGATACACAACCATCACGATTACTGCTATGACTAAAAGCACAGACACCAGGACTGGAATCAGAATTCTTAGCCAATCAGGAGGACGAGGATCTGTAAAAAATTAATATTGTTTAAATCGCAATTCTATGACAGATAAACATTATCATTACTATTATTAAGTGTTTTTATTAAATATCAGTATGTGCTCTGTTCATAGTCTGGATGTGGGGTAAAATTAAAGATGTTTAAACATTATTTAATTAGCTGTTATTTCTACATATAATACAAGTGACATGTGGTCATTTTACGTGTCTCTACAGTCGGCCTCATGCTGTAATAAATATCAGACACTGTACATGAGTTTGTGGTGAGTTGAGATAAAGTTAAAGTGTGATTATGGCTTCAGATGATACTCCCATGGCTTCACATGGAGAACATTTGCATGATTATTTAGAAAAACATGACATGAAGTCCAAAATATGTTTCTGTGAGTTTCCTAAATCAGACTGGTCTAATGGATCCTGGGATCTTGGCCCTTGTTTGTAGCTCGACATCCTGCTAGGTCCTGCTACAGAAAATACTGTTTTTCAGAAAGATCTACTTCGATTACCCAATTCTGAACACATGAACTTGTTCAGGATTAAACAGAACACAAAGGGTTTATAAACTCACTGATGTACTGAGGGTTTAATATCATCACTCTTTACATTAATGTAATAATCACGAGGATGGAGTAATAGATTTAACTGTACAAGTTGCTGAGGATGTGATATAGTCTTTTAGATATCTCTACGATGTTAAGATATTAATCGTTCAGGACAAATCACTATAACTATCAGTATAACTCTAACTGTCACTCCTCACCTCATGTCAGAGTTAGAGTGATTATGGGGGTCAATCTGTAACGATGCTCATGTCTTTATAAAATGCATAATTATCAGCTGGACACAATTAAACTTTATTTATTTACACCACAGTCCTGCTGAATCATGTATTCTGATTGGTCAGAAGGTGTTGATTAAGTTTCTTTAACAGCAGATCTGACATTAGTGCAGGTTTATATTAATGCTTGTTCTGAAATGTTAACACTTATTATTTTAATAAAACAGCACTACACAGTGATTATTATTTACTCATCACACATTCTCTATTTCTGCTCTCATAACAGACAGTGTGTGAATTTTGCAGCCTCCTACCTGTGTTCAGAGAGCAGACGTGTGTGATGGTGATTGTAGTCTCCTTACTGACTGGGTTGGAAGACACACAGCTGAAGGTTCTCTCTCTGTGATTCTCCGTCTTCTTTATTTCTAGATGAAGATTCAGTGTGATGTTGGATGTGGAGCTGCTGCTAGTTTGGTTTAATAAAACATAGTCTTCATACCAGATGAGCTTCAGTCCTCTGACGTTCCTCACAGAACACAGTAATGAACAGAACTCTGAAGAACTACTGGTTGTGTTCACCAGAGGAGCTGAAACTCTCTCTGTACAGAAACAACATGAACAACCTGATAAGATCAGAATTTAAGCTTTATTTATTGTTTATGTGTAAAATCTGTGAAAAACCCACTGACCGTACACCTCCAGCTGATACTCCTGTTTTCCCTCCAGCTCTTTAGTGCTGTGAACTGTGTAAAGTCCTGAATCATCTGTTCTCAGGTCTGAGAGAGTGAAGAACCCACTCTGACTGACCCAATGAAGACGATTCTGAAACTTCTCACTGTTTATCTCACTCTGTTTATTCAACACCTGTCCAACTGTGTCACCTTTATAAAGTATAGTCCCAGAAACAGGAACACTGATAGGAAACGTAACAGACTGGCCTACAGCACCGATCACCTCCTGAACTGAAGAGACACCAACCGAGCTGAAGATCTCTGAAAGAGAAAACAGCACTGAGTCTCATTTCAGAGTCAAAATAAAACACATTTAAATAAATCTAAAAATATACAGTAATACTTCACACAACCGCGAGGTTACGTTCCAGGACCCATCGCGAATGACGAGGTTTCGCAGATGTTTGGTGGAGTCACTAAAAATGCTAATACTGTACTGTAAATGCTTATTATTAAAGTTTAAACCCTAAATATGACCCCAATCATGTTCCCAAAACACCTAATTTCATATAAAAGTTAGCTTAATACATTACCCTTAAAAAAGAAATAAATGTTTAAAACGAGTACAGTGTCGCCTGTATAAAAACCAAGGGAAAAATCACTGAGATCTTATTCACGGAATATACACACGTGTTGAACTGAGCACAAGGGGCGGGGAGATGAACCGTGACATCACACATACAAAGCATCATAGCTACCAGCCAATCAGGTAGGTTAGGTAAAACTGTTAATACTGTAACTTTTATATTTATATCACTAAATTAATAAACTAAATTTTTCTTAATAATTTCGCCTTAAAAAGCATGAAAATGTATAAATTGCCACGAAATAAACACTTTTGCAGGATTTTGCAGGATTTCGCGGGTCTGTGAAAAATTCCCGGATACAAATTAGTTACGTTTCAAACGTATCAGATCAGTGAAACCGCTAATCATGAGACGCGAATCTGCGAGGTATTACTGTATAACATAAATCATTCAAATGGACTAAAACCACTCTGTGTTTACACTCTCTCATTTCACAAACTTTTGATTTAAACAGACCAAAATGGAATTTTCCTCAATTTTCTTCAACACCAAACACCATCTGTGACCATCTGACATTTTGCACAATTTATAATTTATGATTGTTTTGACATTTGTTTCTGGTGGTGGTAGATGGACAGGGAAGTTTTCATTATTTACATTACATATTTAATTCCTATAGTTATGGTGGAAAAGAAAGTACTTCCTCTTTCAATTCTCCGTTTTATTTATCAGAGCCTAAATAACAATCGTGGTAAATCTAATACTGAAATCTGTTGTGTTTTGTTGTCACTGTTCTCACAAATATAATAAAAATACACAAAATATAAATAAAAATACAGAATTTATGGAGATTTCTTCTGATTGGAACTATACTGGTGCAGTATAACAGGATAAACAAACACTAAATAAGTACAGACACTTCATAAAAACACTGCTTAATTGAATGCATAACAGAACCATATATTATAAAGACTGAAAACATCTGTGAACAATTACCTGTGCAATTCTAAATCACTTCACACTGAGTCTCTACATGAACTCAAAACCTTTTTGCTTTCATATTCTATATCAATATCTGCACAATAAAGCAAATATACAACAAATATTCATCTCCAGCTTTCCCTCAAATATTTTTTACAGTACTATTGATGCAGTCTGATAAAAGTTTAATAGTCAGATGTTCAGGTATTTCTGGTCAGTAGCAGAAAAATGACACACCCACATATTCTAACAGATTCAGAGATAGGAATAAAGTTTATCTGTAAATATACTGACAATCTACAGCGCTGGAAAATTAGGGACCGTCAATAAAGTGTGGCAAAAAACAAAAGTGTGAAAAACTAAATCTGTCCAACCAGCTAGTGCAAACTAGGTGAATTCTCCAACTGGAAATTATTATAACATTAGAACAGTAGCTGCAAATAGTTATATTTACCTCAAAATTAACCTCATAATTTAAATATACTTGTAATAGAAATTTAAATAATTGTAAATATTAATTATTGGTCCTGAGAGTAGTTGCTATTCAAATTATAAATTTTCTGCTATAATTATATAATTGATATAATATAATAAATTTAATAATAATAAATTTAATGATATAATTATAAATTTTCTCATCAGGATATTATAGTGTCTGCTGTTGTTACAGCGGCTTTGCTTTTTCTGGTTGGTGAAGTTGTACTGTAGATTCACGTCATGGTGAATGTTAAAAACCTCAAGAAGAACAAAACCTCCTACATCCTCCCCTCACTCATATTCATATGGTTTAACCTACATAATCCCCTCATATTTATGTCTTTATCATGAGCAAAGTGATTACACTGCACACTGCACACTGCACACAATGTTTACATGCAGAATGCAGTTATTAATTATTAATTATTATTATTATTATTAATACACACAATACTCCTCTGTGCTTTATGATTAGAAACACATCTCACATCTAACAGATGAGTTTTATTCACTGACTATACAGTGTCCAGGATCCAGTTTCCAGTTTGTGTATTGTTGAGGTGACTCTGCAGCTTCTCGGTTAGTTTCCGTGCATTGTTACACTGCACCTATGCACAGAACTGAGGCTTTATGCGCACCATGCTGCTTTCCTTTAGTGGTTAACCGTCTAAATTCCCACTGTGATGTTTACTCTCTTACAGAATTTCCACTCATCACGAGACACCAAAAAACTACATAGGCAACAAACGACTATTTCTTACCATTGAAAGTAAAGACCTTCACATAATACACATCTAATACATATAGTCACAATCAGAAATATTCAACCCCCAAAAGATTTTAAGGATTTTTTTCAGGAAAGTTTTTTTTTAAAGGGCAAGATTCTACTTTAGATGACTTTATGAGTTGAGTGACACATAAAATCAACACAGAAAATGCATGATGTAGTCTTTGTGTGTAACAGAATATTTTGTTAAGATAGCTATGTCACAATTATTCAACCCCTATATTATATTGTTGTTTTGAAAGCTTTCTGACAGTTTTATGGCCTAAAATGGAGTTGAAACATAATTAAGCCTTTGGGAACTCTATAATGATCCTTCATTTAAACCCCACCCATAAAGGTATTCAAGGTGAGTTGCAATTATGGGAAAGATAAAGGAACTTCCATGAAAGCTGAAAGAGGAAATTATTTCATCGTGGGTATAATAAGATTTCCAAAAAAATTAAACATTTCAAGAGACACCATTATGAGCATTATAAGGAAGTTTAAAACTTATGGAACAGCTGCAAACCTGCCTAGCCATGAAAGCCCAACATTTCATCAAGGGCCTATACCAACTTAGTCAGGACAACTAAGAAAAAACCCTCGTGACTGCAAAACACCTACACCAGAACTGGGCATTTTACGGCCCGCGGGCCACATCCGGGCCTGTGGACGTCCCTGTCCGGCCCACGTTAAGTCAGTCATAAACATAAATGAACAAGTATTTATTCTGTGCACGCAATACAACTGTGTTGCGTGTGCTTAGTTTGTGGTACACAGGTCGCTGTGTTCAAAGATCACAATCTTTATCGCCACTACGTGACCAAACACGAGGAGAAATAGAAGAACTTAGAAGAAGTTCTTCTAGAAGTAGAAAATAGAAGAAGAGCGTGCAAAGGAGTCGGAGGCTATGCTAGCCACGCTGCAAACCCGACAAGGACTTTTTATAAAACTTCACACACCCAGAGATGCAGCTGTCAAGACAAGTTATGTCATATCTCACAAAATCGCTAGAAAAAGTAAAGCGTTTTCTGACAGAGAGTTTATTAAGGAGTGTATGGTGGACTCCCTGCCCTGATATGCCCAGAGAAAAATTAATTTATTTAAATATTTACATAATATCCTTATTCTTCTGATTACCAGTAGCAGCTAATCAAAATATATAATTTATTGCTTTTTTTTTTTTTTGCTTTTTTCAAGTTCAGGTTATCGTTGGTTCGGCCCTCCAACATAGTTCATATTTGTTATGTGGCCCCCTGTAGAAATTAATTGCCCAGCCCTGACCTACAGGATGAACTGATGATGGCTGGTGCTTTAGTGGCAACTATAAGACATGCAATAAATAAACAAGGAATTCATGGCCGGACTCCAAGACACACTGCACTCTTGACCACAAGGAACATCAAAAGTCAACTAGAATATGCCAAGAGGAATTGGGATAAGACTACAGAGTTTTGGGAGACAGTTCTGTTTAGACATATGGACCAGCGGTATGTCTGGTGTGCAAAAGGCCAGTCTTATACGAGGAAGAATACCATCCGCACGGTCAGACATAGAGGTGGGTCATTGCTGATGTGGGGCTGTTTCTCTGTGGCAGGAAGTTAATTTCCCAGAAATACCAGGCCATTTTAAAGAGGAGTGTGATGCCTTCTGTTGACAAATTAAACATTGGTGATCATTGTACTATCCAGCAAGACAAAGATCCCAAATACACCTCCATGTCAACCAAAGCTTGGTTGAGTAAAAGATCCTGGAATGTCCAAGAGTGGCCTTCTTATTCACCAGATTTAAAAATTTATTAAAAATCTTTGGTGGGATTTAAAGAAGGCAGTTGCAGCATGGAAGCCATCAAACATCACTGAGCTAAAAGCTTTTGCACATGAAGAATGGGCAAAGATTCCAATCGAGAGGTTTATGAAGCTTGTCAGCACTTAACAAAAACGTCTGTTAGAAGTTATAAAAGCTAATGGATGTGCCACAAAGTACTGAAGCTGGGGGTTGAATACTGCGCATGCACATGTGTTAAGAGTTACTCTTTTCATTTGAACCTGACAGTTAAGTCAACTTCTGCTGTCAAAATAACTCAAATATGAATCAATAAATACTTTTTGTTGTTTAGTGAGTTTTTTTGTCATTCACTGTCATTATCGTCCATTGATTCAAGATTTTTATTTGTCACATACGTGGTTGTACACGTACAACAGTAGTAAAATGCAATTGCTCCAGACTAGGCAGAATTAAAAAATTAAAAGATTTAAAACAAGATAAATAGATAAACACTCTAATAAGAAAGAAAAAATATGTACAACATATGTGCAATAAGACTGGTGTGGAGAAAAGTTGTGCTGTGCAAATATGTGGACTGTAAAAAATAAGAAATGTAAAAATATGCAAACAATAGCATTGTTGTCATGGTATAGAAAGTGACTGTGTAGTAAATTTTATCAGTTATTACTGAGGTTGTGTGTTTAATGCCCATATACCCTGATGAAAAAAGCTGCTGTTCTGTCTTTCAGTTCATGCCCTGAGTGATCGGAGTCTCCAGTCAGACGGCAGCCACTGAAACGGTTTGTGATTTGGGTGATGAGTGTCTTTAATAATGCGCTGATCCCTGGACCTGCACTGCCTGATGTAAACATCCCGTAGATCAGGCAATTCAGTCCGGGTGATGCTCTCAGCACACCTGATCACTCTCTTCAAGGCCTTTTTGTCCTGGGAGCTGCTATTCCCAGGTACAACAAACTGGATGATGGACATGTAGAAGGTTTTGCGCAGACCTGAAGAGATCCTGAACTTCCTCAGCTGTCTGAGGTAGTACAAGCGCTGCCTTGCCTTCTTCACCAGTGAAGAGATGTGGGGTGTCCAGGACAAGTCCTCAGAGATACAGACTCCCAGATACTTCACATTACAATAATGTCTTTTGAGGTGAGGGGGTTGAATATTTCTGATTGGAACTGTACACAAGTCTTTTATACTTAAAAATAAAGATATAAGAGATAAGACCAAGTCAGACCAGAGAAAAACATTATGAACTGTGTATAAATGGTTTTTTTTTTTTTTGGCATTTCCTCTATTCTTTCTAATCGCACCTGAATCTGATTATACTTTCCACAGCCAGTTTTGGGGGGTTTACATGTAAACAGTGTTTCCTGTATTTATTTCTGTTTCAGTGGTTGATCTGGTATTTTGATAAAGTTTAACCCGGTTAAAGTTAAAGTTTAACTTTAACCCGGTTCTGGTTGGATAGGTGTTTTAATCATTTAAATAACACAAAAAGAGAGACTCATTTATATCATTCAGCAGCCTGAGTAGCAGATGGTATTTTCCATAAGGCATAAAATAATAATAATAAACACTTTGTTCTGACATAGATCCAGTTTCTCGGAAATAATGTGTCCTGCAAGTAATTTTGAACATGCTGGTGTTTAAGGACCAACAATGCTGAACATTTTAACATTTTAACTGCATTTTATTTTTTCTTGTTAACTTTAAGAGAGGGAATTGCTACTAGTGGCAATTTTTGTGGTATAAGAGGAATAAAATACTTCATGTGCTGTTTAAGATCAGAAATAATTTTTGGTTGATAATTTGTTTAATTTCTTACATATTTTTTATAGTGTCCTCAGACTACAGGCCAGAAAAACACCTTGGATTAACCGTGTGACTTTGTACAGTAGAGTAAACATGTAAAGATTTTTCCAAAACAATGGCGTATGTTGTGGGAAGAAATAAACTGTAAAAGCCTGACTTTAATCAAGGACAGGATGTGTTTACTGTACGCTTTATACCAGGAAAAGTGCTCTTATATTTATCTAACCGAAACTAGCCTTCCTCTCCCATTAGTCAATGTTTCCTCATTTCATATCAAAATATACATGTTTCCTGTTAAATATATTTTAACGAAAACTCAGGAAATCCTGTTAGGATCAAGAACCAAAATGTATAAAACAGATTTATATTCTGTAAAGTATGTTATGAATACTTTCAGCTGTGTAGTGAACTGAATTCTCACATCACAGACTCTATTTACACACACAGTTATAGAACCTCTCAAAAGGTCCCTTTATTCCATAGAAAGTTAGAGTCTAACTTTAAAAGGGATTCACATCAATGAACAAACAGAACACTCCTACAAAGTACATATATTATTATCTCCATGGATCCTATTACAAACCTCCCTCAGGCACAAGCACTATTTAAAAGTCAAATATGTTCCAGAATAATTAACCGCAGAGAGGCAAGGGGAAGTCCGTGCGTTGTAAAAAAGAAACAAACAAAAGAAAACCCATATAATTCATATAGTTCATTAATTAAATGAGAATTAGAGTATTTCTTCATGCTGTGTTTTCCTTTATGCTTTATTAATGACCTTTGGCAGGGTTTTTACTTGATGGCAAATTGTTTAAAGTATATGTTTTGTTTAGGTTAAGTAATAATAATAATAATAATAATAATAATAATAATAATAATAATAATAATGATAATGGTAATAGTAATAATAAGAATGGTGTTCATTTTAAAATTGTGTAAAGATGAAACATGAGCCATCCGAGGAGTGTTTTCACAGATCACGGTAACCTATCTAAAGAAGCACATCATTGTCTCTTATATAATAAACAACAGCCTCATTATAACACTTACCTGACATGAAAAGACAGAGCAGCTGGTGATGTGGAAAATATATCCTCATTTTGCTTTATTACATTTTATCTGTACTACATTTTATCAGCATGACTCAACACACAAAAATAGGTCTAACTGAACGATTCCTACAGTAGCTTCAGAAAGGGTGGAGCTGGAGGAGGAGTCTTCCTCTCGGGTAGCATCTCAGTAGTGAGAGAGAGGGCAAGAGAGAGAGCTGTGGAATCACTTACTCCTGTTTACCAAACAGATTTTATAAATATGTATTTTAGTTTATTCTATTCCAGATGTTATTCCAGTTCCTAGTGTAAACCTGAACATAAAATAAACATGCAAGTATCCGAAGTATCTTCATCTTTCGTCTCAAGCAATCATCAGTTATAATCTTCATCATGATTATTATTATTTTAGATTTTCTCATTACCATGTACTTTTATCTATGATGTTGCAACAATTGTGAAGCTGTTTCCATGAGGTAAAAACTAGGCAGGCAGGAGTCAATCCTCCATTTTGTTAAGAGAGAGAGAGAGAGAGAGAGAGAGAGAGAGAGAGGAGGGGTATAAACACAATCATCTGCTGAGGTCAGATTTCCTGTAAATCTTGAACTACATGGGAAGCCATGGAGACTAACAGGCTCTCAATGCACCAGATGGCGTCTGTCTGTGTTTCTTATCACTAAGACAATATAATTACCAAACACACACACACACACACACACACCACACCAATGATGGAGGAGTCAGTTAAGACAGAGACTAATGAGTTTCATAGGAAGTAGAAATGACTCTGGGATTTTAAAAAGATTAAATATTTATCCTCTCTAATCTTTCTGTCTGAGATGGTTACAAAACTACAGAACTGAATGAATTATATTTACTGAATGTTAAAATTACTGTCTAATGTTTTATCCATCTGTAAACATATATCTATATGACTAATTATGAATAAAAAGCTGGAATTAAGACCATATTTTGAAAGCAGATGAGACATAATGAGAGATGGAACTGTGTAAACACAACAGCAACAGTGCCACCTACTGTATTCCTATACTTCATTGTAAACTGTGAATGTAAAAATATATATCGTACATATTTCTTTAATAGTTAGTTAGCTAGTTTGTTGTATGTCATGTTTCTGATAGAATCTGCATATATATATATATATATATATATATATATATATATATATATATATATATATATACATATATTGCCAAAAGTATTCGCTCACCTGCCTTGACTCGCATATGGACTTAAGTGACATCCCATTCCTAATCCATAGGGTTCAATATGATGTCGGTCCACCCTTTGCAGCTATAACAGCTTCAACTCTTCTCGGAAGGCTGTCCACAAGGTTTAGGAGTGTGTTTATGGGAATTTTTGACCATTCTTCCAGAAGCGCATTTGTGAGGTCACACACTGATGTTGGACGAGAAGGTCTGGCTCTCAGTCTCCGCTCTAATTCATCCCAAAGGTGTTCTATCGGGTTGAGGTCAGGACTCTGTGCAGGCCAGTCAAGTTCATCCACACCAGACTCTGTCATCCATGTCTTTATGGACCTTGCTTTGTGCACTGGTGCACAGTCATGTTGGAAGAGGAAGGGGCCAGCTCCAAACTGTTCCCACAAAGTTGGGAGCAAGGAATTGTCCAAAATGTCTTGGTATGCTGAAGCTTTCAGAGTTCCTTTCACTGGAACTAAGGGGCCAAGCCCAGCTCCTGAAAAACAACCCCACACCATAATCCCCCCTCCACCAAACTTTACACTTGGCACAATGCAGTCGGACAAGTACCGTTCTCCTGGCAACCGCCAAACCCAGACTCGTCCATCAGATTGCCAGATGGAGAAGCGCGATTCGTCACTTCAGAGAACGCGTCTCCGCTGCTCTAGAGTCCAGTGGCGGCGTGCTTTACACCACTGCATCCGACGCTTTGCATTGCACTTGGTGATGTATGGCTTGGATGCAGCTGCTCGGCCATGGAAACCCATTCCATGAAGCTCTCTGCGCACTGTTCTTCAGCTAATCTGAAGGCCACATGAAGTTTGGAGGTCTGTAGCAATTGACTCTGCAGAAAGTTGGCGACCTCTTCGCACTATGCGCCTCAGCATCCGCTGACCCCGCTCCGTCAGTTTACGTGGCCTACCACTTCGTGGCTGAGTTGCTGTCGTTCCCAAACACTTCCACGTTCTTATAATACAGCTGACAGTTGACTGTGGAATATTTAGGAGCGAGGAAATTTCACGACTGGATTTGTTGCACAGGTGGCATCCTATCACAGTTCCACGCTGGAATTCACTGAGCTCCTGAGAGCGACCCATTCTTTCACAAATGTTTGTAAAAACAGTCTGCATGCCTAGGTGCTTGATTTTATACACCTGTGGCCATGGAAGTGATTGGAACACCTGATTCTGATTATTTGGATGGGTGAGCGAATACTTTTGGCAATATAGTGTATATATAATTGTTTTGAGTTTCTGTGCAACTGCTGAACTTTATACTTCTTCACACAGACATGTATTTTGCCCTGAGGGTCCAAAAATCCCCCTTTCTCAAATATCAAACTTAAAACACAATAAGAATAGTGAGTCAGGAGGACACACACACACACACCACTTTTCAGTGCTAAATAACAGATTAAATTTAGAAGTATAAACTTGCTAATACAAATCATGTATTATTTGCTAATAATTCCTAAAGAATTCCAACAGGAAACTTGTACAGGATTTTAAATTCTTTCAAATATTTTGAACCTTTCTTTTATGATTCCTGTCTTTTAGAGATGATTCATGAACATCGATAAACCTGTTTTTAATTCATATTTACACATATAATGAAAGTGACGTGGTTATTTTACAAGCCTCTAAAGTCAGCCTTACACTGTAATAAATATCACACACTGTACAGGAATTTGTGGTGAGTTGAGACAAAGTGTGATTATGGCTTCAGCTGAACTCTCATGGTTTTATATGGGGAAATTAATATTTTTATTCATATTATTTTATGAATTAATATTATTTTTTATAATTTATAATATGAAATTTTCTCACTACTAAATATTCCACAGTTATTAAAGGTAATAAAGGTAATAAAGTTTAAGGGTCTGTGCAAAAAGTTTCTTTGCAAACTGGAGTGTAAGGTGCATAGTTTACAGTTTGTAGTACACTTCAGGACAGTGAGTCCTGAACTTTAATACAAACTTTACACTATGCAAACAGCAACTCAGCTCTAAAGTTGTAGGCCACGTAAATTCACAGAGCGGGGTCAGCGCGTACTGAGGCACACAGTGCACAGAAGTCACAAACTTTCTGCAGAGTTAATAGCTACAGACCTCCAAACCTTGTGTGGTCTTCAGATTAGCTCAAGAACAGTGTATAGAGAGATTCATGAAATGGGTTTTCATGGTCGAACAGTTGCATCCAAGCCTTACATCACCAAGTGCAATGCAAAGTGTCAGATGCAGTGGTGTAAAGCAAGCTGCCACTGGACTCTGGAGCACTGGAGACGTGTTCTCTGGAGTGACCTATCACACTTCTCTGTCTGGCAATCTGATGGATGAGTCTGAGTTTGGCAGTTGCCAGGAGAATGCTACTTGCCTGACTGCATTGTGCCAAGTGTAAAGTTTGGTGGAGGGTGGTTATGGTGTGGGGTTGTTTTTCAGGGGTTGGGCTCAGCCTCTTAGTTCCAGTGAAATTAACTTAATGCTTTGGCTTCATACCAAGACATTTTGGACAATTTTGTGGGAAGAGTTTGGGGATGACCCCTTCCTGTTCGAACATGACTGCGGATCAGTGCACAAAGCAAGCTCCATAAAGACATGGATTAATGGGTTTTATGTGGAGGAACTTGACTGGTCTGCACAGAGTCCTGACCTCAACCCCGTAGAACACCTTTGGGATGAATTAGATGTCGGAGAATGTTAGCCAGACCTTCTCGTCTCGTCCATAAACACACCCCTAAACCTTGTGGAAAGCCTTACAACTCCATCTATTTTATATATATATATATATATATATATATATATATATATATATATATATATAATGTATGTATATGTATGTATAATATATATATATATATATATATATATACACACACATTATTATTTCATAACACCACCGATGGTGCTGATCTACACCTGGTTTTGGTTATAACACAACTGTATGACAGTCACATTACATAACATCAAAATTTGCCTCATTTTAAATTAACACTAAACACAGAGCCGACAATTAATGTCTCTGTAAATATTTTACTTTGTTAAAATGCTCTTACCTTAATATCTTCCAAAGTTGTTTGAGCTTTGGTGTGATGTTTTTTACACCCAATGTTGGTATGGCAACCAATAAAGACAGTAAGTATCATCACACAAGTGAACAAGTTTGTTAATACCACTCACATGTTACAACCTGCCCCACAGGTATGGCACATTCTAACCATTCATGCTTCTTTTTGGGAAAATAATAAAATGTGTTTTAGTCCTAAAACAAGACCACGTTTGACCCAGACATATGTAAAAATAAGATGGAAGAAAAATGCTTTGAACCCTAAATGCGTTTGTATAAACTACAGAAAACTAAAAAGTGTTAGGTTGTGCCACGCTCTCCCCTACAGTTCACGTCACTTATAATAAACAACAGCCTCATTGTAACACTTACCTGACGTGAAAATCCACAGCAGACTCAACCGATGATGTGGAAATCATGTCCTCATTTTGCTGTATAATCTTTACTACATTTTATCATCATGACAACACATAAAAGTTGGTCTAACTGAAACGATTCCTAGCTTCAGGAAGGTTGGAGCTGGAGGAGGAGTCTTCCTTATCACTGCTGTGAGAGTCTGAGCATCTCAGAAGTGTGAGAGAGAGAGATAGAGCGAGAGAGAGAGAGAGCGCGCTGTGGAATCACTTACTCCTGTTTACCAAACAGATTTTATAAAGATTTATTTTACTTTATTCCATTCCAGATGCTATTCTAGTTCCTTGTGAAAACCTGAATCTAAAACAAACATGCAAGTACCTGAAAAAACGTATTCTGTGTTTCGTCTCCACCCATCATCAGTCTCTAAATAATGTGTTGCATAAGGAGGAATACCAGAAACATACAATGCGTGTGATTTAGATGTTTTTACTTTACCTGCCCAAAAAATCCATCCATCTATCTGATAGGTGGATATATAGATAAATATATACACACAGGATTTGGACAAAATAATGTGAACACAGATGAAATATGTTTATTAATAAGGTTTTGGATATCCATTTGCATTTAATACAGCATCCAACCTTTCTGGAACAGATTCATACAACTTCTGAATATCTTCTAGTGCAATTTTGTACCATTTACTCTTCTCTTCTCTACCCGCTTCTCAGTCTTTTCTCCAAAAATATCCATATTGGTTTGATGATATTCAGGCAAATGGTTGAGATGACTAGAGCAGATGTTGAAGTTCATATCTTGAACCAAGACTGAACTGTTTTGGCTGAGTGTATCTTGAAAAATGGCATAATTGTTTGAAAAGAACATTTGGACCATAGGAGGCACCTCACTTAGAATTTCCAAATACTTGCTTTCATGAACATGACCATGTAGGTTAATGATGGAGCCAGCAGAACAGAAAAATATGGCCGCCTAAATCTTCACAGATCTACCCCATGTTTGACAGTTCTCCATACATAAACTCAACCTGCTGTTGGGAATAATCTAGATGATGATTCAGACCATATCACTCATTTTTGCATTGGTGTCTGTGATTAATGTTTTAACAATTACTTCTGTGGATTGTGAAGTTCTGTGTGGTGGGTGTTTGATGGTCCAATCATTAAGTTTTTATTTTAGAACACTGTTCTTCGCTGATGAAGTCCTGCCTGCATGATATATACACAGTCATAATCGTGGGGACTGTTGCTCTTGAAACACCGGAGTGTTGGGCTGTAAAGGTGAGAGATGCTCCAACCTTCTGTCACCTTAAAAGTCGTGTAACGATACATGCGGAACCAGAACGCCAGAGGGAGGCCAAGTATCATTCTCTCTAGCTTGCATACCAAGCCTTTATTACTGTATATCTCTGACTACCACATGTATGATCCTTGCCTGTTCCAGTTTACTGCGAGTCTCAGATTTGCGTTTTTGGTTTCGGTTTTCGAGTGTGAAGTTTGATGGTGCCACCGATCGCTGCCAGGGTTTCTGCGCCAATGTGACAACTTCTTTACGCAGCAGCCGGAAATCTATGGCAGTGAAACCGTCAGATGCGCCTTCATTCTATCTCTGTTGACAGGTAAAGCACTGTGTGATGCTTTTGCGCCGGAGGGAAAAAGAGCTCAAAGACAAGACTAGCATTCAGCACAAAACCTTTATGATCGGCCTCTTTCAGCATCACAAAATTATAATACAAAACAAAGAAAAAGTAAAGAAAAGGGTAAAAGACTAGAGCGTTTTGGGGGGGGTGGGGGGGTGGCAGCACATCTGAGCTCCTACCCTGTTCTCTCCACCTCACACACACACCTCCGCAGCACACACGCTGGGGGATGGGCAGCAACTCTTAAAGGGCAACATACATACATAATGTGGTATATAACATAGTAGTGGCCGTTACAGATTCCCCCCTACAGAGAAAAGGCTGTCCCCAGCCATACACAACATAAGGACAACATTTGTAAGTTCAACTCCATACATGGAAACATTGAATTACAAAAACCCGTTCTGTGTCATACACACAAGTGCATATACTAACACGTCAGTGAAAAACCACACATTACTTTGTATGCTGATGAAACAAAAGAAATACAAAATAAAAAAATTCTTTTATCTTACAAGGGCATGCAATGAATATTTTCTGCTAACACACATATGAACATTAGTAACAACGTTATCAAAAATAGCAGAAATGTACAATGAAACATAGGTAAGTATATACACTCACAATACCATGACTCATGACAATGACTCTTAAGTCACAATAACCTCTACCGCTTAAAATCAAGTCTGCCGGTATGGTAGTCATTAGTCCATTTCTTTTGTGACCAACCCGTGGTAACTCCTGGAGCATGTCTAGGCCTGAGGTCATAGCGATGATTTTGTCTAGCGTTATCAAAGTCATCATGTGTAGAAGTGTCAAAGTCAACAACAGGGGCAAAATTACTTCTGTCACCTGCGGACACATTGCAAACAATGTCAGTCAAAGAATCACAATCAACATTTGATACATCAGGTAAACAAGAGTTTACACTTTGAGATGGAAACACACTGTCATCAAGTTCTTCATCAGGTACGTCAGAGTCATGTAAAAGCCCATCTGGCCCATGTACCCTACTCTCAGGTCTGGAATGGAAAGGTTGCATGTTTACAACATGAAAAACACCTGCATCTTCCCCCGTATCCAGTTTTCTGAGTCTGTAGTTCACTTCAGACAAGACTTGAACAACACAGTAAGGACCAGAATAAAGTGATGCCAACGTAGCTGTGAAATTTGCAAAAGCGTCAGACTTTGGGTGTGTTTTTACTCTGACAAGATCACCAACTGAATAATAAACACAACATCTTTTCTTATCGTAGTATTTCTTTCTCTTTGCGTGATTAACTTCCAAGCTCGCTTTCACATGTTCATGAGCTTCCCGTAATAAAGACTGCAACTGTTCCAGGTAAGGAATGTCAATTCCAAGCTCTTCATCTCCATTCAGTTGAGTCACCAAGTCTAAAGGAGTGTTCAACTCATGTCCATACAACAACATTGACGGTGATTGTCCCGTACTCTCATGAGGAGCAGTACGTAAAGCAAAACAAATCTGGGGAATGTATCTTTCCCACAAGGTGTGTTTGTACGTTTTTATACGTTCTGATTGACGTTTTCAACGTTCTGTTCACCCGTTCCATTGCATTCGTCTGCGGGTGATATGCAGTAGTCAGACGGTGTTCAGTTCCAAGGTAGGTAAGTAGTTTTTCAAACAGGTCATTCACAAAAGGGGAACCCCTGTCTGAAATAAGGTAAGTTGGTGCTCCATGATGTGAGAACACTTCGCTCAACAGTCTACTCACTGCTACTTGTGCTGTTGCTTCTCTCACTGCCACAATCTCTACCCATTTCGAAAAATAGTCTACAAAGACCAAGATGTAATCATTTCCATTGGAAGTATGAGGTAAAGGGCCAACAAAGTCAACTCCGACATACTCCCAAGGCTTTTGAGGATGGATTGGGACCATAAGACCAGCTGGCTTACGCTGACGCGGCTTAGTCAGTTGGCAGACTTTACAAGAAGACACATACACTATATTGCCAAAAGTATTCTCTCACCTGCCTTGACTCGCATATGAACTTAAGTGACATCCCATTCCTAATCCATAGGGTTCAATATGACGTCGGTCCACCCTTTGCAGCTATAACAGCTTCAACTCTTCTGGGAAGGCTGTCCACAAGGTTTAGGAGTGTGTTTATGGGAATTTTTGACCATTCTTCCAGAAGCGCATTTGTGAGGTCACACACTGATGTTGGATGAGAAGGCCTGGCTCTCAGTCTCCGCTCTAATTCATCCCAAAGGTGTTCTATCGGGTTGAGGTCAGGACTCTGTGCAGGCCAGTCAAGTTCATCCACACCAGACTCTGTCATCCATGTCTTTATGGACCTTGCTTTGTGCACTGGTGCACAGTCATGTTGGAAGAGGAAGGGGCCAGCTCCAAACTGTTCCCACAAAGTTGGGAGCATGGAATTGTCCAAAATGTCTTGGTATGCTGAAGCATTCAGAGTTCCTTTCACTGGAACTAAGGGGCCAAGCCCAGCTCCTGAAAAACAACCCCACACCATAATCCCCCCTCCACCAAACTTTACACTTGGCACAATCCAGTCAGACAAGTACCGTTCTCCTGGCAACTGCCAAACCCAGACTCGTCCATCAGACTGCCAGATGCGCGATTCGTCACTCCAGAGAACGCGTCTCCACTGCTCTAGAGTCCAGTGGCGGCGTGCTTTACACCACTGCATCCGACGCTTTGCATTGCACTTGGTGATGTATGGCTTGGATGCAGCTGCTCGGCCATGGAAACCCATTCCATGAAGCTCTCTGCGCACTGTTCTTGAGCTCATCTGAAGGCCACATGAAGTTTGGAGGTCTGTAGCGAATGACTCTGCAGAAAGTTGGCGACCTCTTCACACTATGCGCCTCAGCATCCGCTGACCCCGCTCCGTCAGTTTACGTGGCCTACCACTTCGTGGCTGAGTTGCTGTCGTTCCCAAACACTTCCACGTTCTTATAATACAGCTGACAGTTGACTGTGGAATATTTAGGAGAGAGGAAATTTCACGACTGGATTTGTTGCACAGGTGGCATCCTATCACAGTTCCACGCTGGAATTCACTGAGCTCCTGAGAGCGACCCATTCTTTCACAAATGTTTGTAAAAACAGTCTGCATGCCTAGGTGCTTGATTTTATACACCTGTGGCCATGGAAGTGAATGGAACACCTAATTCTGATTATTTGGATGGGTGAGCGAATACTTTTGGCAATATAGTGTACGTTTTCACTTCTGACGACATTTTAGGCCAGAAAAATCAGTGTTTCAAACGTGCCAAGGTCTTCGTCATTCCAAGGTGACCAGCGGTTGGATGATCATGGTACAGTACAGTGTTTTTAAGAGATGCAGGAACATACAGCTTTAAACGTTTCAGAGAATAGATACTACATGCAGATGTAGGATCATTAAAATACAGTAGTCCATCATGTATTGAAAATTGAGAACATTCTTCTGCCTTTTCACTTGACCGGGGTGCCGTTTCCATCATTCGTAGAAGATCACCAGTGATTGGGTCATCAAGTTGCAGTTGTTTCACTTGAGATCGGTCAGAAAGAGGTAAGGTTGTCAATGAGCGAAGTTCAAGTCCACCGATTATAGCATACTCAGGTAGTATGTCCATTTGAGACTCATCACTCTGCAGAGGATTCCTTGACAGTGCATCAGGTTACGCATACCAGGCTTATGGACAATGTCAAAGTCTTGAAGATGAACCGACCATCGAGCAAGTCTACCAGTAGGATTTGGACGTGACATCAGCCATTTCAATCCACTGTGGTCAGTAAAAACTGTGACATGTAGACCTTCAACATATGGTCGGAAGTGTTCAAGTGCCCAAAAGACTGCAAGACACTCTTTTTCAGGAGTGGAATAGGGTTTTTCAGATTTATGTAGGGCTCTACATAATGCCACCGCAACTTCCCTACCTTGCACATCTTTCTGCATTAATACAGCCCCAAGACCAACGTCACATGCATCAGCATGAAGAAAGAAAGGTAAGGTGAATTCAGGAAAACTCAATACAGGTGCCGTTGTCAATTTTTGCTTCAGAAGCATAAATGACTCGACATGCACTGTCCCAGACGAAAGGGTTATCTTTTTTCGTGAGTGTGAACAAAGGCTCAGCATGATGTGCATAATCCTGTATGAATCTTCTGTAATACCCCGAAAGGGCTAAAAATTCTCTCACTTCTCTCAGATTTACAGGGAGTTTCAAAGTTCAGGACAGCGTTGACTTTTCCTTGATCAGGAAGAATACCATCTGGACAAACTCTGTATGCCAAGAATTTCAATTCTTTATGGCAAAACTGTCACTTGGATAGCTTAATAATCAAGCCTGCAGATCTTAACCGATGAAAAACATCATTCAGATCCTCGAGGTGCATGTTCGAAGGTGGGTGAAGCCACGACAAGGTCATCAAGATAAACAGCACAAGATTTGTAGATGAGGCCAGCCAAAACACTGTTCGTTAGTCTTTGGAACGGTGCAGGGGTGTTACATAATCCAAAAGGAAGAACACGGAATTGGAAAAGACTACAATGTGACACAAAAGCAGTTTTAGGTCTAGAGCTTTCAGCCATTGGAACTTGCCAAAATCCCCGAGAAAGATCAATCATTGTCAGGAATTTCCCTCTAGAAAGGAAATCCAGGGACTCATCAACTCTCTGTAATGGATACGAGTCTTTAACGGTAAGTTGATTTAATCTGCGGTAAACACAAAAATGTGGTTCGCCACACGGTTTTTGAACAATGACTGAATCCTGAATCATTTGTCACTGCCCTCCATTTCATCAGCAATCAAGGGATTGTTCCCAACAACAACCATACTCGAAGGAATGTGAATAGTGACTGAAGCACGCTGCATGAAATCCATACCAAGGACCAAGATAGATGGCAGATGTGTAACAACAAAATGCTGATAGAAGCGCTCTCCCATGAATCCAAAATTCAACCAGGTAATGCCAACAGGATCACAAGTACTACCATCAGCCAGTAAAATTGCTAAAAGTAGTCTACGGTTTAATGTTAGCATTCAATTTAGGGTGAGCTTGAACAATATCAGCTTGAATAGCCAAAAGAGAATAGCCAGTGTCTAAAGTAGCTTCTAACACTTGGCCATTAAGATTAATTTTCACTCTGAATGGAGTGTTCCAAAAAGAAGGAGACACAGTATCTTCAACATGACTCAGAACATGTAAAAGGGATTCATCTTCATCAGAAAGAAGAAGTGAAGTCATTTCTTGGAGAGAGGATTGCCTCTGCAAATTGCCCTCCCTCCTCTGGAGTTTCTGAGTGACTGCCAGAGAAGTTACCATCACTTGCGGCACCATGTTCAAGTAAGTTTAAACTTCCAGAAAGAGTACACATCGTCTGAGCATCCATAGGTTCAACATATTGTGAGTCTGTCTCAAGAAATGAATTACATTTTGGACAAGTGCATGAAGTGAAGCCAGAAAGTAAGCATTTGAAGCAGTGAATTTCCCTGTTCATTTTTGTTTTGTCTCTCACTGTGGCAGGAAGACATGCACCTGAGCCCAAAACAACATGAAGCTCATGAGCTCTAAGAAGGAGATCCATTCCAGAGGAAACAGACATACCATAGAGAAATTCTGTACTTTTCAAGTAAGTGCTTACACATTAAGTCTACTTGCTCACATTCAGTCGGCAGAGTTTTCAATTTTTTGAACTCACTTAACATATGAGCCACAAATTAGGAAAAGGCTCGTCAGGAGTTTGATACCTCTCATGATCTGTTCTTGGTTGTCAGACGGAAGAAAAACTGTTTTGAATAACTCACAGAATCGTGTCCATGAAGTAACATGTGAACTGAGAACAGAAAACCACTTCTTTGGTTCCTTCCCCAAAAAATGAGGTAGGTCCAAGAGAATTTGTGCGTCATTTAAGTCAAGCGAAGTTCTTTACACATTGACAGACTGTAACCAATCTTCAGGATGCACATGTCCATCACCCGTAAACACAGGTAGCTCCAGTTTTGACACAGATGCCAGAATTCTACTGGTACTGGTCACATCAGAAGAATTCAATTGTGGAGAGAAAGTTACATTCGTTGGGCAAGCATCAACAGTATTCATACCTTGATATGGCACACGGTCTGAAGGAATGTGAAAAGCAATTCGACGGCTTCGCAAAAATATCCAAGGGCAATAAAATGAGCCGTTAACATTAGTCCATGGGTGAAAAATATGAAAATCAGGCAATACATTCTTCACAAGGCATCAAAGTCTTCAGTCGAATCCAAAATGAGCAACCCAAAGCACAAAACTGTGTAATAATCACAATTAAAGAGTTTGACAGAGCACGAAGCACAAAATAGAGTTATAATACTGATTTCAACACCACAGCGAACATGTCCAGACACGTGGAAGAGCACATTAGCAAGCTAATCTTACCATCCCCCACACCACACGGCGTCCAATGAAACTTCCAGAAAACTTCGAATAAAGTCCATGAAAAGACAAAAATTGGAGAGTTCCACTGAAATAAACCCAAAATCAGTTGTCGGTCGTCAATTAGAACATTTTGACAAGATCAGAGTCCAGAATTAGATGTTCGGGCGCCAATTGTGACGCTTTGCGCCGGTTAGCCGAGGGAAAAAGGGCTCAAAGACAAGAATAGCGTTCAACACAAAACCTTTATGATTGGTCTCTTTTAGCGTCACAAAATTATAGTACAAAACAAAGTAAAGAAAGGGGTAAAACAACAGAGCGTTTCGGGGGGGTTTCTGAGCTCCTACCCTGTTCTCTCCTCCTCACACACACCTCCGCAGCGCACACACTGGGGGATGGGCAGCAATTCTTAAAGGGCAACGTACATACATAATGTGGTATACAACATAGTAGTGGCTGTTACAACTGGACTGGGTTTCGGCCGTATGGGATTCAGATCCTCAGGTTAAGACTTTGATGAATTATTTCGCAAACCTCATCAAGGAAGTCTTCGAGTATCTGGTGGGAGGTAAAGACATTTCAGTACAGCTATTGGAGTTACGCCAGGGGTCTGATACAGCAGCTGATTTCGCGCTCAAGTTCTGCACGCTAGTGGCTCAGTCAGGGTGGAATGAGACAGCACTAGTGGCGGTGTTTCATGAGGGACTCAATCAGGAGTTGAAAGCTGAAATGGCGTGCAGAGAAACCAACGTTACACTGTCCCAATATACTGTATATCCACCACCATTCGTCTCGACAACCTACGACGACAGCATCAACTTCCCATCTCCACGCCTCGTTCCATGCCTCATCACGCTATGGAATACCATAGCCCGAGAGAGGAAGCTTCCGAGCCTATGCAACTGGGAAGGTCTCGCGTTTCAGAGGGGGAGCGCGAACGTTGCGTGCAGCTGCACTTCTGTGGACAAACAGGTCACAGAGTCTTCCAATGCCCGGAGAGGCCTGCCACATCCCAGGTAGAAATCATGAAGCTGGCTTCTAAGGTTTCTCTTCCTGCCTACTTCCTTCACAATGACTTTCGTTTTTCCGTCACAGCACTGATTGACTCCGGATCAGCCGTGAACCTGATTGACAGCAGCCTGGTACAGGAGCTCGGCCTATCTACCATCCGATGCACTCCGCCTTTAAGAGTCACTGCCATAAATGATCAGCCCATTGGGGAAGGCCTTCTCACTCACCACACACCTCACGGAGGTTCAGATTGGACTATTTCATTGAGAAAGACTGAGACCCGGACATCTCATGGAAGGAAGGGAAACTAAAAAAGTGGCCCACCTTTTGCCTTGAGAACTGTTTTGGCAACCAGATAACCTGTCCATGCCTTTCCACGTCAATCAAAAGCCCAGAATCATCGCTACTAAGACTTCCAAGAGGTCTTCAGTAAAGATAAGGCCACCAGATTACCCACACATCAACCCTGGGACTGTGCCATAGACCTTCTTCCTAACACCATGCCACCCAAGAATCGCATTTACCCCGTCACTTCCTGAAAAGCTTGCTATGGAGGAATATATTGAGGAATCCCTCGCAGGTCTTCAGGGATATTCTTAATAAATTCATCATTGCTTACATGGATGACATCCTCATTTACTCCACCAGCCTAGAACAACACAATTCCCATGTTTGCGCTGTCCTCCAATGCCTCACCAACCACAACCTCTATGTGAAACTGGAGAAATGTGAGTTTCATCGCTCCTCCATATCATTTCTGGAATATGTAATCTCGCATGAAGGAGTGGAAATGGATCAAACTAAAGTGTCAGCCATTATGTCCTGGCCCGAACCTCAAGGGTTTGCAATGCTTCCTCGGATTTGCAAACTTTTATAGGAGATTCATCAGGAACTACAGTACCATTGCTAGCCCTTTGACTTCACTGTTGAAAAACAAGCCTAAGTAATTAAAGTGGACCCGATCAGGCCAGAGCGGCGTTTCAGAAACTTAAGAAAAGCTTTTCTTCCGCCCCAATACTCTGTCATCCTAACCCTGAGCTCCCGTTCATAGTGGAGGTGGACGCTTCGAACTGTGGGATGTTGATTCTCAACGTCAAAGAGTCCGGAAGAGTCATCCTTGCGCCCTTTTCTCCCGAAAGCTCACACCGGCCGAAAATAACTATCATGTAGTTCGATAAAGGCTGCCCTAGAAGAATGGAGACACTGGCTAGAGGGGGCCCACCACCCTTTCCTGGTCCTTACAGATCACAGAAACCTGGTCTCACATCTCACTAGACTTTCTCATAGACCTCACTGTCTCTCAAGGTTTCACTACAGTCATGGTTGTAATCGACCGATTTTCCAAATCCTGCAAGTAATCCCCATTAAGGGTCTGCCTACTGCCATGGAAACAGCCACAGCCATCTTCCAAAACATCTTCCATCACTATGGTTTACCCGAAGACACTTTCTGATCGCGGCCCACAGTTCACATCTCGCGTGTGGTCAGAGTTTTGCAAGCAACTCGGGATCAATGTCAGCCTCAGCTCTGGGTATCATCCCCAGTCCAATGGCCAAGCAGGGCGGCTCGAATCACGAAATTGGAAGGTTTCTAAGAACATACTGCAGCCGTGAGCAACACCGTTGGAGTGAGTTTCTCCCCTGGGCTGAGTATGCTCAAAACTCGTTGCACCACTCCTCCTCCGGCTTAACCCGCTTCCAATGTGTATTGGGCTATCAACCTCCGGTCTTTCCTTGGTCTGGGGAACCCTCTAATGTGCCCACAGTTGAGGACTGGTCAAGACAAAGTCAGGAGGTCTGGGAAAGAGCTCATGTGCATCTCCAGAGGGCGATCCGATGACAAGAGATCCAAGCTAACCGTCGTCGGCGTCCCCACCCAGCTTACCAAGTGGGTTAGAAGGTGTGGCTTTCTACTAAGAATTTAAGACTGAAACTTCCTTGTCATAAGCTAAGCCCCAAGTTCATTGGCCCGTTTAAAATCTAGTTTCTAGGCCAGGTAAATCTAGTTTCTTTCCGCCTTGAGCTTCCGGCATCATATCGCATCTCGCCTACCTTCCATGTGTCTTTAGTTAAGCCATTCCACGAACCTCAGACCACCGGCCCAGCTACCACTGAACCACCCCCGCCACTGGACACTGGACCAGAACTCCAGAGGGAGCCATCACCCGAGTATTGACAATCGCAAACTCACTTCCGGGCTAACTCGGGTATTTAAGCAGCATGCTGCCTATTGTTCCCCGCGAAGTGTCATTCTCTCTAGATTGCGTACAATCTCAGTCTTGTGTTTTTGGTTTTCGAGTGTGTTTGATTTCCCAGCTTTTGACCCTTTTTGCTTAGCCATATCGATACCAATTCTTGCCTGCTGTTTGTTATAATAAAGATCTGCATATGGATTCTGCTACACCTGCCTCCAGTGCATCCTTACAAGTCACCCATTTCTTAAACTAACCACTGCTGAGCACAACATGTTTCATACATACAACCTAGACAAAGTATAGCAACAAACAATAAATAAATGATAATCACAACATTTTTTTCACAGTAGTCTACATAAGAAATATTAATTCCTATAACAATGGGTGTTGAAAATTTTCATTTCAATGTGACTGAATGTGTAAGAATCATAAAGGTACACTTTTCCACTGTATTATTGAACTAAATAAATAGTACTTTTTTGACTGTGCCTTGATTGAACTCGCCTCAGCATGGATGGACATTTCACAGAGAATATTAACTGATGCTGCACGCTGATCAACCTGCAGTAACATCCTAAACAACAGTGACAGAGACACAAATACTGTAAGCTGAGTCAGTAATAAGCCGCCTGGACCCGCCTCCTCTACAGTCACTCTGTCTCTCAACCACACCCCTACTGCCACATCTACCTATGTAATTACTTACACTAAATTGCTCTAAATTTAATCAAGTAGAAAACACTCTACTATAAGATTTTAAACCTTATAAAGCACTCTGTAATTTCCAATAACAAGACTTTTCTAATAAAATATATGTAGAGCTCCAGTGAAATCAAACAAGACTGAATTTCCAGTCATTTTTACACAGTATTACAGAAATGTCTTGATGTATAGAGATATTTTCTATAATAGTCTCAGAAGCTCATGCGAAACTAGAATTTGTGCTCATTTGGAGAACAATACTACTGATTCATGATCTTACATCACTGTCTGTCGCTTCCTTTCAGAGGAAGAATCGTACGTTCACAAGAAACCACATTAAACAGCCCACATGTAATCATCACCCTGGTGATAACATCTCACTTTATCATGTATTACAATGAGAAGCCTTGTGTTACTTTTCAGTCAGACAAATGAGACTTACTGTGAAAGAGAGATTTTATCTTACTTTAACTCTTTAATAATAAATCTGTGGTCATGATAATGACATTAATGTATCTGTTAAGAAAGACAAAATAAAAAAGAGAATAAATGTGAATGAAATTTAGTGCATTAAAAGTGAAGCTTGTTCACATTTTTTTACTGTCTGATTTTAAACGCAAACACTATTTAAAACTAAAAGACTGATGGTTAGCAGTACTGTGTACATGAACGCAAATTTGAACACTGAAACATTTGGAACATTGATGGGATGAAGTTTGAGTAGATGTGCTTCCATAAGTTTTTAAATTGAATTAATAATTCAAAACCAATCCTAGCAACCTACCTACCCTCACAACCTTTATGATCAAACTGTTTATTTAAAACAAACGACACCAGGCACTGAGACAGTCCAAATAAATCCACACTGTAACTGATTAAAACTTACACACATCATTTATTGAGAGACTTCAACATGCGCCTGTTTTGTAGAAATATAGTCAGCAGGCAGCATATAATAAACTTTTCTATAAAGTAATACAAGTTCTCAAAAAACCCTGCACAAAGCAGAAAAAGTATAATCAATGGAAAATACGGTTAAATAAACACTGTTTCAAGTCATTTTCAATAACATCAAATCCCCAAAACTGTTATTGTTCAATAAAATAAAACAGAATTTAAAAAAATCCCATCCAAATATTTCATATGCTAACGAGACAGTAGGAGTGCCAAAAGTTACATGACACTTCATAATTAGCATATCACAACAACAATGGATTCTCATATTAACCCTTAAATTATGAAAGTTTAAGAAATATTTTTTCTTAAGTGTTTGTATTCTTTTTAGGACATAAAAATAATCAAATATTCAGTTTTTTAAACTCAAGTACTGGTCAGAGGCTGGTCAGTAGGGGGCGCTAAAAGTTAGCCAGAGAAGAATGCTACTTTAACACGCTAACAATAATTATATAGTTTAATAACAAAACAAAATCATTTAGTTTTACTATTCCACTATTAGTCATATCATTTATTTAAAAAAAAAAAAATCAAAATTGTATTTCACTCATGTGTGTGTGTGTCCACAGAGTAAACTTTTAAAAAGCATGTGACTTGAGGCTAAGCTCTGATTGGCTTGTTTTAAAGTGCTGCCATGACCCTTCCGCTTTTGTTCTTAGCGAATCAATATTTTTTCAAAATTTGGCCTCATGTGATTGGACTACTCTCAAGGAGTCTCATTACCGCTCAGCAGATTGTCAGTTAACGGACAGGTACTGATTAATGTGGAAGCAAGCCAAATGTCGAGAGATGAATGAGAATTTGGTTCTATCAAAAAAAACAAAAAAACCTTTCACAAGGCCTCCAGATGAAGAAAAGAATCAAGGAGTTTGGAGCAGATCGACCCAATTTACAAATTCAACAGCAGTCACGTGATTAGGCAACTTTCCAGTGTGTGTGTTTAACGATGACTTCACTACTGATAATAAACCCACACTGAACTCATTCACTAATTCATAGTAGATTTATTGCATGCTTTATCAGCTGACTTTCAATATTTTATCTGAGCAGTAATGATACAGAACCCACTGATCAATGGCTATTTACAGTCCTGCATTAATAACAGCTTGCATTTAAGTTTGTTTCCCACCCCAAAATTTTTTTTTAGCACCAGCTGACACTGGCTGTCAGAACACAGTTTTGGATATGTAAATAAAATGACACAGCTGAACATAAATGATAATTTGAACCATCAGTTTTATTTAGTATTTGCAAAAAAAGCACACAATCACAGAATCTGAGCTGCATTATAATAATAATAATTGCATTTAGGAGAAAAAAAAACTTTTAATTAGCTGTCCACTGCAGTGACCACTATTCGTCAGAGGGTTAAGTTGAAACGTAAGAAAAAAAAAGTAACAGATTCAGAGAAAAAGAGGAGTGCAGCTGCTTCTCTAACCTACTACAACAAAAGTAGAACACACGTGTGCTCTGTGAGTGTATCAGTGTTTTGTGTAATGAGCTGTAGACGATTTTAATGTAAAATTATTTCCTTTAACTGCTGTTCAGTGTTTATGAGCTTGACTACAATAAATCAAGTTTAAAATAATAAAGTTTCTGATATATATATAATATATGAATATCAAACTTTTCCTCACCGTGTTTGTGATTTCTTCGGACATGTTGTCTTGGCCACGTGCTTTTACGGTCACGTGACCTTAATATATCCGCATTCATAATGAGTGGGCGGGGATATTCAAATGATTAACCAGTTTCTTTTTAGGTGTAGGTGTTTGTGTTATTGTTTTTATTAATATTACACATCAGAAAGACTTTTTATTTCCTGAGCGGAGGGGGAGGGGTACTTTTTTATTATGATTTATTATGAGAACCGTTTCGGAAAACCAATAGTGCTACAAAATAAATAAATTACTTCTGATTAGATCAGCGACACACCGCCTACAAATATTATCAGAGCACGTGATAGATGAATCTTAAGAAAGTAACATGTAATGTAATGTAATGACCGCTAGATGTCGCTGATAGCCAGACGCAACGGTCTTGTTACCGTGTGAGTTTCTACAGCGTTATTTCAGCGGTAAACACATTTAGGCATATTTGGAGAATTAACGAGTAGCATTTGACTGATTTAATTAACATCATTACAGCCTGCCCTTTCTTTTTTTGAGAAACCACATGTAAATCTTTACTCCTGTAAAACACCTCATCAGATGTTTCATCCTTAATCAAATCCAGCGACCTTGTATTAGTTTTTCCTCAAATGTTTTGGGAAGAAATTGGGCAGATATTAGATATATAAAATTCCTGAAGCTCATTGCAGTGCATTAGTAATGCAGCTTATTCACATTATATCACTCACTGTTATTGTTACATTCTATAAGTATCAGTGTTTTAAAAAAAATAAACAAAATGTCAAATGTGTAATGTAATTTATAATGTCTAACTCGTGTATCAGCACTATGTACATCACAATGTCAGTAATCAGTCATGTCTAAAAATAGTACTAAAGCGCATCATAGATGAACCTGATAAAAGAATCGTAGAGTATTTTAATGTAATGTAATGTAATGTAATGACCACTAGACGTCGCTGTTTGTCACAGAAATACTGCGAATTTTTCATCGTGTGATTCAGTGTGAGTTTCTGCAGCTTTATTTCAGCGGTAAATATATTTATTATATAAGAAACAATCGAACATTTCTACTTTTTCTTTAGTTAGTGATTATTATGAATATTCTCCTGTAGGTCTGGGACGGAATGTGTTTGTGTTAATGCTCAGGATAATTGTGTAGTTCCCAGCATGCTTTGCATCATCATGTCCTTGGGCAGTTTGTGGTTCTTTGTGGTCTGTGTATCGTGAGAGTCATCAGAGCTACAGTATGAAGTTTCTCTTTAGTCATGAGTTATTTTTGGTGAAGTTTATTTTCTAACACTGTGTGTTGTGAGTCTGTTCAAGTTTTCACCTTTTAAAAACGTCTTCAGTTCTTAATATTCAGACCGCTCCAAATGTCCAAAAACAATAGCATGATGTTCAGTGATCAGTGTATATGTTGTAACATGTTGTACTTGTTGTACTTCATAAACAGGATTAAATTTAATCTTTATTAACCAACAGTAATGCTGTGTTTGTTGATTATAGTAATTATTCTGCTTTAATTACACACCACCTCAGTGTGGAAAGGCCTGAAAGCCATCACCAGTTACAAGACCCCATCCCCCAGCTCTGAGGCCAATCAACAACCTGGCTGAAGACCTGAACGATTTCCACTGCAGGTTTGAAAAACAAAAGCCAGGTCTGACACCTCATACCCACTCTGACCATCTCACAACATGGCCACAGTTAGTGATGTCTGTTATTACAAAAATTCCTCTGTAGCTCTGGAACAAATTCTCTGTTTCTGTTACAGCTCAGGATTATTGTGTAGTTCCCAGCATGCTTTGCAGCATCATGTCCTTGGGCAGTTTGTGGTTCTTTGTGTTCTGTGTATAGTGAGAATCATCAGAGCTACAGTATGAAGTTTCTCATTTTGGTGAAGTATTTTTTTCTAACACTGTGCATTGTGTCTGATCTGCAACAGATCACTGGAGCTGTGTGAAATCCCATACTGCTTAAAATGCTCCACCATCATACCTGTACCCAAGAAACCAAAAATCACAGGACTAATTGACTACAGACCTGTTGCTTTAACATCTATGGTCATGAGGTCATTTGACAGGCTGTCATTTGGTGCTGGCCTGCTTGAAGGACATGACTGGACACTTGCTGGACCCTTTGCAGTTTGCTTACAGAGCAAACAGGTCTGTGGATGATACTGACACAGCACTCTGTACCCACCTCCATCTGTCATTGGATCACCAACTTCCTGACAGACAGGCAGCAGCTAGTGAGGCTGGGAAAACTCACATCCAACACCCACACCATCAGCACTGGAGCTCGTCAGGGCTGCATTCTCTCCCCACTGCTTTTCTCTCTCTACACAAATGACTGCACCTCTAAATACCCCTCTGTCAAGCTCATGAAGTTTGCAGATGACACTACAGTCATCGGTCTCATCCAGTCTGCATACTGGCTGTCTGGTGCAGTCACAACAACCTGGAGCTAAACACACTCAAATCTGTAGAGATGATAGTAGACATCAGGAGAAACCCCCCTTATCTCTCCCCACTCACCATCATGGACAGCACTGTGGCTCAAGTTCCTGGGAACCATCATCTCCCAGGACCTGAAGTGGGACATTAAGATTGACTCCATTGTAAAAAAAAGGCCCAACAGAGGTTGTACTTCCTTCATCAACTGAAAAAGTTCAACCTGCCCCAGGTGCAGATGACACAGTTTTACTCAACTGTTATTGGGTTGATTCTGTGCTCTTCTGTAACTGTCTGGTTTGGGTCAGCCAGCAAATCAGATATATGAAGATTGCAATGGACTGTTATGACAGCAGAAAGGGTCATTGGTGTGCACCTCACCCCGGGGCAGGTGACATCATCACAGACCCCTCTCACCCCGGGCAGGTAACATCATCACAGACCCCTCTCACCCTGGGCAGGTAACATCATCACAGACCCCTCTCACCCTGGGCAGGTAACATCATCACAGACCCCTTTCACCCCGGGCAGGTAACATCATCACAGACCCCTCTCACCCCGGGCAGGTAACATCATCACAGACCCCTCTCACCCCGGGCAGGTAACATCATCACAGACCCCTCTCACCCCGGGCAGGTAACATCATCACAGACCCCTCTCACCCTGGGCAGGTAACATCATCACAGACCCCTCTCACCCTGGGCAGGTAACATCATCACAGACCCCTTTCACCCCGGGCAGGTAACATCATCACAGACCCCTCTCACCCTGGGCAGGTAACATCATCACAGACCCCTCTCACCCCGGGCAGGTAACATCATCACAGAGCCCTCTCACCCTGGGCAGGTAACATCATCACAGACCCCTTTCACCCCGGGCAGGTAACATCATCACAGACCCCTCTCACCCTGGGCAGGTAACATCATCACAGAGCCCTCTCACCCTGGGCAGGTAACATCATCACAGACCCCTCTCACCCTGGGCAGGTAACATCATCACAGAGCCCTCTCACCCTGGGCAGGTAACATCATCACAGACCCCTCTCACCCCGGGCAGGTAACATCATCACAGACCCCTCTCACCCCGGGCAGGTAACATCATCACAGAGCCCTGAACAGCTAACACAGGAATTATTAGCCGTGTTCTGTAATTCATTTCTGTAATTCATTCTCCATCTCTAATTACTGCCTCTTTCTTAAAGTACCATGCAAATACATAAGCATATCTTTATTTATACAGCTGTATATAGTGTATAATGTACAAATCTGCACATAAATCCTTTGTTCCAGATTAATACACATATTATTTATTGTTAAGTCTAACTATTTTAATGTTTACTGTTCTCATTACAGATATGTATATATGTATGTACCAAGAGCACCTTAAAAACCACAACAAATTCCTTGTGTGTCTGCGCACACTTGGCAAATAAAGCTGATTCTGACTTCACTGACCACTGACAAAACAACCCCCTGTGTTAGTGTTCTAGCACAATGTGTACCAAGGTAACAGACCAGACAAATCAATCTCGAGGTATCTGAAGCTACCACAGTTTACTCCTACTACTAAACTTTGGTCTCCTTTTACTTTATAATTAATCTTTGCAGCTAAGATGTATGAAACTCTTGGTCTTGCGGTTTATTTGGTTTTCCAGCGTGGAAGCAGCTTTCAGGTAAATCACGCCAGATCACAAAGCTTTTTTTAAGCAGTATTTCTGTCACAGCTCTAAAGGAAGTGGTGAGCAACCAGTGGGCAAACGTGTGAAAGGATTTAAAGTGTAAAAAGATGTTGATGAGGTTCACCTCTGTATTTTCACGTGTTTGAGGTTGTGAAGTTGAAGTTGTGTGTGACGTGTAGATGGATCTTCACCTCAGTGTGATGTAGTTCTACAGAGACTAAAGACAAAAAGATAAGCTTCTTTTACAGGTATGTTTTGGAATCATTGTAATAAATAACGTTTGACACAAATGCATGTGTCATTACTTTTGCACGCATGATTTCAGAAGAAAAGCAGCACACGGTCTCGTGCATCTCCGTGTCACTGCAACTCATAATAGAACCTGTGGCTAGCTGTATGTAGGGCAGTACAGCAGTGTGTATGAATGTGGTTTGTGCTGTTCGGTGAAACACAAGTAGAAAGGTTTGTGTGTGAAAGTGTGTGTGATGTCTGGACTACTTCTTCCCACATGCATCAAACGAGCACTTTAAAAGTAGAACACACCACTGAGGTGAATACACACTCCCAAATAAAACTGTATGCTGTCTGTTAGAATAAAAAACACATAACCACCACACAGAGCATCTCTAACCTCCATAAAACAATTCAACTTTTGATTTCAATTTAAAAAGAAAATTAATTTTATTCCTGCTGTGTTGTTATTAATATCATATTACAAAACAGATGCAGTTTGGAATTTAACACCATTAACAGCTTGAAGTGAAGACGGATAAACAGCAGCATCGGAACATTTTCTTATTTACTGTGTGACTCGGTGATGTGTTGCCATAACAACCATCCTCATGCATCACTTAAACAGTTTTAGATTCATATTTAACTCATTCTCATCTCCAGATGAACACAAGGGCACAACTAAGAAAGAAAGGCCTGACAGCATCCACACCGAGTCGTCCACTAACAAAAGGAAGTGATCATGTGATCAGTAATTACAGACCAGCTGCTGTTCACCTTAAACATCTGGCATGTGGAGCATCTGGTCTCCATCCTGCATTAAATGTATGACAGAAGCTGAAAGGAGTCTGAGTTTAAAAAGGTTAGTGAGACCAGAGATCTGTAAAGGATGTGTGACGAACAGGCGGATAAATTACCATCAATTATTTATTAGAAGTATTTATTTATTCAAGGTCACAGATCAGCAGAGGACAATAAAAATAAAACATGAACCTTTATTTAACTGGACAGTTCTTATAGAAAATATATATTATCTTTATTAAATTTAGAAAGATGAAATAGTTATTTATATTTACAAATCATACAGAATAAAACCAAACACACTGCACACATTCATGGTTTTACTCACGTGATCGTTCAACAGGAAGTGTGATGAATTTACAAAGAGGGTCTTACAGTCAGAGAGACAGGAAATGAAAAAAACACAACCCAAAATAGGCATGAACTCTTACACATTATTACACAAGACTCTCTTTGTAAAAGACAGAAACTTTCATATAGACACATGGAAAATTGACACAGAGAAATAAAAAAAAATAAAAAAATATAAAACTTGAGTATATTTTATTTTGTTAAAATAAAGTTATTTTGTTAAAATAATCTTTTTTACAGACACACCACTGCAATCAGTTACTTCCTTCAGACCTCACATGAGCTGACCATCGAAACTTCCTGTTTACTCAGAAGTTCTGCACACATGCCAGTGAAAGATCCCCAAAGTCTGGGTTAAGTCGTGGCTGAGGTTCTCAAACACTGGATTAAAAATGTACAAGGAACTGAAATTCACTGTCATTTATATTGGATTCTATAAAACTTACAGAAACACTAATTTACTTAGATTTAAAGGTGAGATCCAGTAAGCCCCTCCCACTCTGAGCACATGGACAAGTTTGGATTAAAACTTTTGTCACTCAGGTACTGTGTTACTCCCACATAATGAAATAAAACTCCACACATTCTACACAAATACACTACACATCATTCAGGAGAAACCCAGTAGATTATGTCATGATGGTGGAAAATTCCATAAAGTGGAGTGAAAGAGGAAGAAATCTTGGAAAGTACCAAGACTCTGAGTGTTTCCACCTTGTTCTGTGGATCATGAGCTATTTTCAGATCAGATATTTTAAGACTTCTACTTTATAAGAAACAGAAGTGAGTGATGAGGATTGAATATCAGGACAGGAGTCAGTAGAGCTGGAGTTTTCTGTGCAGCAGATATAAAGCTGAAGGTTCTGTGGTACATTAAGACTCTGTTGTTAAAGCAATCTTCTGCTTTCAGCTTGTTCTGACCTGCTCTTCCTGACTCTCTGGGGTTTGTGTCTGAATGACATACACATTCCAGTACTGGAGATGAGATAAAGTGATATTCTGGCTCAGTTCCACATCCTACATAGATCCATTATGGAGTCTGAAGCTTGACCATGTGATTCTGCTCCATAAATCAGTAAGAAGGCAACTTTTGGATGTAAGAAGCTCTCAATATAAGAGTCTCAGCATGATGTGTTCCATAACAGGAGCTTTACTGAAGTACGAACTATCAGGAGAGAGTTTTCTTCAGATTCTATAGAATTACAGTGTATTTCATATAAACAATAAACTTTGTAGAAGTTAGATTTAAGTTTTTCTGAAGATTGTCTGCTGTGATCCTTCCTCATTTCTAGAACATTCCCTGCAGCTAAAATGCTGTGACTGTAAACATCTCTCCACTTCTACATGAACAGACTCGTTTAGTGAGTATCTTCATCTCCCGCCTTTTTTACAACGGCATTCTGGACAATTGTGTAAAATCCAGTTCTTATCACCAGTAAAGCACATGAACAAGGTTTTCAGCTACTGCTCATGTTTCCTGTTGCTGTACAATTATATTAGAGAATGTGAAATAGAAGATTGTTAGACTTTTTAATGCTGCTTTTGAGAAGGAGCTGATGATTTAAATAATTTTTATTTGCAAATACAAATTAGGATTAGATTCCTGTTAAGCCGTTGGCTATATGGAGAAGACCAGAAAGACTAGTAAACCACATCACTGCCCTCATTCACCTCCAACAGCTGGCCAGATGTGTTTGCTGATCCGTCAAGTGGTGGTGTTACTCAGCACTAAAAGTTTTTTTTATTTGAAGTGTTTAATATCCTGTTTTATACAATTCCCAGTAAAATCTTTTGGGTGGATCGTGTGGTCATGTGACTCATTTCTTAAATTCTAATATGAAAGCATTAAGCCCAGACCCACACTGAGGCTTACAGTCAGAACAGAGTGTTAGTGCAGGAATATTACAAACTGAAAGTACAGGACTGATGATGGGAAACGTTCTATAACGTGTTCCAGCTTGTTCGGAAAAACAGGAAGCAGGTTAGACACAGTCGTTGTCTGTAACTGACTCAGTCATTGTTTATCCAAACACATCTGCTGGACCATTTTCAGAGGAGATCCATACAGAATTAGAGCCTCAAACCTATGGAGCTTCACCTACAGTATAAACCCTGAGGGCCTCAGACTCCTGCATTAAGTGAGAGAATATTACAGGCTGAGGTCATGAAGTAGTTTTGTAATAACACTGTTTTTTTCTGTGTAAATAAAATACTTGCTCAGACACGCTAATGCTGTTATTGTGTATCAGTGTTTGATCTAACACACACAAACACAAAGCCCTGTAATAATCACAGTCAGAACTGCTCTCGGGTTTAGTCACACTGCAAAATTCACAACGACTTATGTGGAGCGTTTCTCACAGCTGATTTAAATTTATATGGAAAATGAGCATCAGTTCATTTTATATGCAAATTACCACAAGAATAAAAAAAAATCTGGAGTTTCTAATGCAGACTGATGACTAGATGTGAGACACTGAAGCCCTGAACACTTACCTTCTTCTACATCATACAAGCTGCTTTTACTGTAGAGTTCAAAAGAATTTCAGAAAGAGTTTCAGTGTTTGCACTTGTTCACACACAAACACACACACACACACTTTCTGTAAATGGTGTATCCTGGTGTGAATGGAGGTGGATCCAGAGCCTGTCCCAGAAACACCAGGCATGAACTGGGAACAAGCTCTGGATGGATCACTACACACACACACACACACACACACACACACACACACTTATTCACACATTGGGGCAAATTGTCACTGCACTTAGTATAAAAAGTTAAATGCATTCCTGCTGCAAAATCCAGTCGTCCTAGTGATGTGCTGCCAGTGTCCACTGGTCAGATTTATGGACAGAGCCACTTGGGGACTTTCATACAGTCACAGATCTGCCGTTTCACCTGTCAGCTTGTGACAGCAAAGAATTAGTGTCTATAATGACCTTAGAAACTACACTGACCTAATAGTTCCTCATGGGTCATTGATTTCTGTTGTAGAAAGAACTTTAATCAGTTGCAGTTACATTATTTACTGTTTAGTGTCACCCAAATGAGGATGGGTTCCCTTCTGAGCCTGGTTCCTCTCAAGGTTTCTTCCTTATTCCATCCCAGGGAGTTTTTCCTTGCCACCGTTGCCACAGGCTTCTCATTAGGGATAAAATAGTTTAATTATTAAATTTAATGATTTACTCTTATTTCTAGTTATTTATTTATTTATTTATTTATTTATTCATTTTATTTATTTATTTATTTTTTCTCATTTTTCCCCTCCCCTTTCTTTGTGTTTTTCTTTTGTAAAGCTGCTTTGAGGCAATGTTCATTGTAAAAGGCGCTATACAAAATAAATTGAATTGAATTGAATGTGATCTGTTATTGCTGTTTATTTTAATACTGGAGTACAGAGGCATGGCACAGCTCTGAAACTGTAAAATAGAAATTAAATGAGTTCAGGATGAGAATATTAACAGTTTAGATCAGCTAATTATTTATGAAATGCATCACGTGACATCAGATAACAATTACAAGCCAATTGCAGTGTTCAGTGTCCTGAACTGTTCTTTTAAATACAAAACATATATTTATACATTTAACACTGGTAGAAGATTACATAATTATAAACCACTTAAAATATATTATTAATAATTATTATTGTCTTTTCCTATTATCCCATATGAGATCCAGCAGTAAATCCATGTGAAAACAGCTAAAAAGGTGTTGAACCCCGAGCTGAGGGGAGAGTGTGTAGTGAGCATGTTCACACTGAACAGGAGGAGCTCCAGCGGGTTAATGGATGTGAGCCAGAAAAGACGCTAAGCTAACAGCATCGGAAACGTGTGTACAGCAGAAACTTTTATCATGGATCTGATCTGAAATTGGTATTAAATTCTTCTCTGACACTGATGTTCAGGACGACGGGAAAATGTTTGTGTGAGGAACGCTTACTATGGATTATGAAAATGGTGAATATTTTAGCAGGAAACAGGATTCTCCGGTGTCTTCACCTCCTATTGTGCTGTAAGTTTACTCCTTTATTGTACAACACAACACACTGGAGCTGGAAATATAAAGAGTCTTACACAAGAATTCAGGAGGAAAGAGTAGAGTGGATATTTAGCTGGTGTGTTGGATAGAATGAATTTTCCTCAGTGTTGAGCTGAACAGTGATACAGCAGTTTAGAGCTGTGTGTTAATGAGTCCAATGAAAAGATCACATTTCACATCACTTTAACTTTTCAATTAAAACATTAACCTTTGTTTAGTTTGTATTACAGACTCTGAATAAATACTAAACCTTCATTATAATTATCACTGGTGTGGATTTTACAAACACATCTGTTATAACTTTAGAGGGTTGTGTTGTTTACTTTTAATGTATTTAAGGAACAACAAGCTTAGGAAACACTCCTGTACCTTAAATAGAGTTTAGAGTGATATCTAGAAGTTCACATTAAGGTACTGAAGGTGTTTTCTGGATGGTATCAGTCCAGTGACTGGGAAAGGTCCAGTTTAATACCTTTTTATCATTTGCAATTAAGATTAAATAATAAAAGTGCATGGTGTAATAGAATCATTATGCTGATTTGTGATGATGTTTTCCACTCTGATGACTTCACCCTTCTCTAAAATCAGCAATTATATAAAAACTGGAGCATCTGATTCATGAAAACCAGACACAAATGATCCAGGAAACAAATCCTATTTTTCCTTAAATAAAAATAACTCTAAATGTACAGAGTCTTGCACAAGTTTTCAATCTCATTAGAACTGATCAGATTTGTCAGAATTATAAATAATAAATAAACATATCCTTTCTCTCAGTATATTACTTCTGTTTTCCTACAGTGAAAATCCAGTAAAATTAATTATTGATATCTAACTAATATCTATTTAGATATCTAAAAGCTCTAATAAAACATGATTGTCTTAACATGACACTATTTCATTTAGAATTGACCTTCACATCTGAAATATTAAAATGTCTCATTTTCTGAATAAAAATGACTTTTGTTGCTATTGAACTGCTACTGAAGACAGTCAGTCTGAATGAAATTTCTGAGATTTCTAAGAAAATTAAAGATAATGTAATAGATATTCCGGATGGAACAGGGTGTAAAATTATATCCAGTTGGTTGGACATCCCATTGAGGTCAGTATTGAGGAAGTGGAAGCTGCATCCACATCACCTACACAAACACTACCTAGATAATGACTGGTGATGGAAGCCACAGTGAGGCCAACAGTCACCCTGAAGGAGTTACAGAGTAGAGCGTCTGAGAATGGAGTGAAGCTGCACCACACCTTTACAAGAGCTCTGTGTAGCTCAGGACTGTGTGGGAGACACGGCTAAAAACAAACCAGTTACTCAAGAAGAGCTGTATGAAAGCACAACAGTGACCCAGTGAAGATGTGGGTTTTATTGTGATGAGGCAATGATCTAAATACTGTATTCAGGTTCTGTGTGTGGTGTGACCCTGATTAACACCAATCTCTATAGTAACATATGGTGGTGGCAGCATCATGCTCTGGGAAAGCTTTTCATTCTGGGAGAAATTAATGAAAGAATGATTTCTTACAAAAGAACCTGCAGGAAGTGGAAGGAACCACTATAACTCTCCATACTGGGATAACTGGAATTCAGAGTGATGCTCAGATTGTGTGGATTTATGGACCTGAGAAAGCAGAGGAAAAGATATTGAACAGTCAGGTGTTTAAAGGAGAAACTGTTACAGAAATCAGTGAGAGATTTAAAGAGAGACTGCAGCTGGACAGAATCAGTGGAGCTTTAACCATCAGGAACATCAGCAGAAACGATTCTGGAGTTTATTTATTTCAAGTTCTTACTGGACGTTTCTCATCTAGGACTTTCAGTGTCAGTGTTTATGGTGAGTAAAAGTGTTTCATGTCTCCTTCATGTCCATGTTCAATCTCATAACTTCATAATTAATGAAAAGGCCAATCAGAGCTGAGTGAACAATATCATTTACAGATAAATCTGCTCTGAAATAATAATATAATCATAACAAAGTAATAGGAATAGGAATGTGTAACATTTGTTGATACAGGCAGGATAGAAAGTTCTTTGTTAAGGGCAGTGCAATGTTTGTAGCCGGGAGTGAAAGAATGGCCTGATAAAGTTGCAGCCAAAATAATGAGAAATTCATATTCCAAAACAATTGGAAAAACAAACCAGAAAAACAGAAATCGGAATGAAACTAAAACAGAACAACAAAAGGCTCAGAACTGCATGAGTATAATATAAAATATAATATAATTAATATAAATAATTAAAGCAAATCAACCAGAAGAGGTAAACACATCAAACAATTAACCAATGACGTGTCAGAGGGGCGGAGACAGCTCTGAAACCTAAACAAACACATGGAAAAGTAAACAGAAAGCAGCACCTGCTGATGTACAGAGAGGTGAAATGTGACAGAGAGACTGTTTATAACTGTTCTATAGATATTCACATTAACTGTAACTACACTGGGATAAAATTATGGTGTTTTATTTATTTTTAAATTAGAAAATAGTAATGTTTGACAAACAGCTGAGGTATAAGAGAAATAACACACTTTAGGACATGCAGATTTAGGAAATTAATCAACACTAGGGATGATAACAGTAACACACACACACACAGTGTTTATAGTATTATAGTTAGATTGTGTTGCTTTAAAAGAATTGTAAAGCTGTTATTTCTAATCCCTTCTATTATAATCTGTGTTTCTGTTTCTTAGCTCCAGTATCAGCTCCAGTAATAAGAAATCAAAGAGGACACCGAAGTGTGATTTCCACAGAGCCGTGTTTCCTCCTGTGCTCTGTGGAGAATGGAGAAGATGTGAATTTATCCTGGTACAGAGAGAATGAGAGAATCTCCACCACCAGTAACACAGATCTCAGTGTTCCCCTCAATCTCTCACTTCAACTACACCATGACAATAACACTAACACTTACATCTGTGTGTCTGCAAACCCTGTCAGCAACAAAACATCTTCTCTCAGCATCACACAGCTCTGTTATCACACCTCAGGTACGTCAGAGACTCCAAACTCTCATCACTTTATATAGAAGAGAATCATGAATATTCATGATGGAGAGAGACAGAGGTGACTGAAGATCTAAACTAAATTCATTCCTGATGATCTGGTTAAAGAAAAGTCAGTGATTTAAATGTTTATGTGTGAAAGTCTCAGTGAGATTTATTCAGTGACCACAACATCATTCAGTGGAGTCGATATCACCAATACTGTGAAACAGTACATGGAGGATTCACATTTCACTGACTGCCATGGAAAATTAATCCAGTGTAGCATCATGTTACAGGTTTCTCATGGATTTGAGGCAGGAATCTAAATAACATGAGCTTCATCTGTGTCTGATGGAGAGCTGCTGATATGACCAGAAAATATCTCTATTGTCATTAATTAAACCACAGGACACTTTTCTGAGTTATTGTGAGAATCACAACATCCTTTTATTTCATTCATCTACTTTTTATTGTAACACATTAAACAATTACACAATAGACTCATTTTTACATTTTGTTTTTCTGCTAATTCTATTTTCATGGCAGTTTGTTAGAAAACCATAATATATGTTTCATCTTTCTTCAAGTATCATTAACTATTTTGATCATATCACTCAGCTCTATGTCTGTGTCATATAGAGGAAATAATTTAACTACATTTATAATTATATCATAATCTTTACAGGTAAAACTAAAGATTCCCATTCGCTGCTTCCTGCCCTGATATCTGCTGGACTTTTCATATTATTGATAATATTATTAACTCTGGGGTTTTGGCTGAAAAGGAAAAAGCACCAAGGCAAGTGATGATCTTTTTGTTCATGTATTAGTTCAGTGTTTAGATTTATTAAGTACAGTAACATTTAATCTGATTTGTTTGTGTTTATTTTCAGAAAAATCTGAGGAACTGACTTACGCTGATGTGAATATTAAAGCTCACACTGCAGAGAGAGATAAAGAGGTAAACTTCTGAAGAAAAGGATTTGGTATAAAATTCACAGGAGTGATAAAGTGATAAAGTCTCCCCCTGATTCAGATACTGAAATCTACTGCTGTGTCTTACAGGAAGAAAACTCCACAGTAACGGATGGTGAAGTGGAGAGAGACTCTGTGGTGTATTCACATGTGATGAGATCCAAATAATTCAACACATCTCTATATCCTTCTCGCTATTTAAATTGTTTTTTTTAGCATAAATCATAAACATTTTTTGTTATATAAACCATTTTCAGTGTGTAGATTCTGTACAATAACATTAAAGTGTGAGTTCAGTTAAGTTTCGATGTTTCAGTCAATATTTCAGTGGAGAGCTTGATGTGATTACAGGAAGTAGATTTCAGAGTGGGTTAACTGAGTCCTGTCTGAACGAGCGTTTCTGTTTGTTAAACCTGGTTTTGTTTCGTCTCAGACGTATTTACAAACTCATTAATCTCTTTGAACTGAGCGGTGCTGAGAAATCCTCTAACAGTTAGGGCGTGTCTTCAGGGATCAGTGTCTAATAGTTCAACATTTACATGCTCTGACTAGCAGAATTAAAGTGAGCAAAGAACCAAGTGTTAAAAAGTTCAAGCTAAAAAACGAGTTTCAGCGAATCATCAGTTTCAGTTTTCCAGCTGTTTCTCAGTGTTTACGCTTCTCACATTACAGCTGTATTGTTCAGATCAGATCCAGGATACAGAGCTCTGTGTTAGAGGTGTGTGTGGGACTGGTTTCTCAACCCGACTCCCACCTGCTCCTGATTCTGACTAAACCCCGCCCAGTTACACTGTTTTGTGACTAAACCCCACCCACTTACGCAGTTATTACTTTCTATTATTATTGTTCCACTGTTCTGCCCTGGTTCTGTTTCCAAAATAGACATAAATCAGTCATTTCATCCACAGGATCCCTGACCAGGATAAGGTGTGTAGTGCAGATGAATGAATAAATGCAGTAAATGCTATATTTAGAGTTAAAGCACAGAAATAGAAGAGAAATAACAGACACACTGCAGAGTAAAGCAGAAAAACCCTGAAAACACAACATCAGCTCCTGACTGAGAGAGAGACAGATCTAGAAGATAAAGATGTTAGTGTTGTGGTTTATTTGCTCTTCAGATTAACACGTTTACTGTAGTTCCTGAAAAACCTGATAGTCTGATCTTCTTCCTGGAACACAGTTTGTTCTGGTTTAGTGTGTGTAGCTCTAACAAACAGCTTCATAACAGTAAAGGACAGACAATGTGGGATAAGAGAGATGTATGCAGTGTGTTTTTTGCTTTTTTAATAAAAATGTAAACGTGTAAATTCCCCTTTTATTATTTTTGCTTTATGGCCATTAAAAGGCTGAACTTCTGCCCAATTTGGGGAGGTTTAATTAAATTAAACTAAAAACCAGTAAGACTGTAAAGTTCCTCTCATTAAATGACAATAAGTCCATTCTGGTTTATTTCAGTGATAATATAAACACACATGGACACACAGCAGGTCATCAGTTCATCACTACTTTAGTTTGTTCATTTTCACCCACAGAGATCTGTCCTGTCCTGGTTTTAAAGGGCGTTGTCCTTCAATTAAATTATAAATGATGAATATTACACACAACTCTGCCCTCTGCTGTTCATATACAGTACTGTACAAAAGTCTACACACTTCATTTTTTGTAGAAATGTGTTTATTTAATGTGTTCTGCATTAATGAGTGAGAAAAAAAGAAAAACAACTAGGTTTTATTACTTATACAAACAAATTTTAATAAAAACATCTTAGATGTGTTCAGTAATAAGAGTAAATTTCATTAAATACAGAACTGATCCTGGTTTAAAGCCTTCACCTGATTTACTTTATTGCTGTTTTCTGCTATTTATTTCATTTTGTTTAACATTTTATTATATTTGAGGACTTTTGCACAGTACTGTACAGTCTATTAATGTTACAGAGATAAAAGTTAAGAAATATTTTTAACCTCTTAAACAACAACCCTGTTCTTTAACTGTCACCTGAATAAATATTTCTTCATATAAACTGTTTTTATTAAACCATAAACCAAGACCTGATCTCCCAGAGCTTTTACCAGGATCTACAGCTGATATTTCCTACAACACTTTCACATCACTTAGACTTTAACTTTTCCTTTCTTAATATCAGTTACAACAATAATTTATCATGTCATTTATAAGATATTAATATTCACTAGTTTTCTGCTTTAATCACAGAATCATAAAGAGATAAAGTCTCAGGAGTTTTTCCCAGTGTATAATTATCTCTAAAGTAGCTTTGTGAAATAAAACACAAAATAATCTCAATAAATAAGAAACTGTTCAGGTATCAGGTATTACACATGTATATTATTATGAGGATGTTCTATTTCATCTCTGTACATTTATATAGAGCATTAAACAGTTTAAAGAAGGTGAATAATGTGATTTTCTGTGAGAAGAGAAAGTTAATGTAAACAGTTTCTCCTACCGTAAAGATCTCAGTAAAGCCTCCAGGTCCGACGATAACGATGTCCTTTCGAATCACATCCATGTGAGGACACTGACGTCTAAATGGTCAACAATTAGCATTGTTCTGTAGCGGACAATCAGGTTTCAGGAATGTTTCAAGTGGTTTATCAACATTACTTTCATTCTCTTGTTATTACTGAGAAAACTCTCGGACCTTCACGAGCCGCCGCCTGCATTCTTCAAAATGGTGGACAGGACGGAAGCGAATAGTTTTTGTCTCCGCACGGGGCGGTGTGATTACCGTGACGAAGACGTGACGATGACACTGACGATTTCAAGCTTATTTACATGAAAGGATCCGAATCCTTTACAGACTGAAGACATTAGACATTATCGATGGTGAATCACAGAGTCCTACCTGTCTAGAAACTTCCTGCAGGTAAATCAGTTCTCTTTCAGAAGACTGAGTGTAAAACCAGGAAGATGTTTCACCACATCACACAGGAAACATCCTGGACATTTTAAAGCACTTGACCAGTTACAGATATTCTGAAAGTAAAGATGGAATTTCAGGATTAAAAGTTCCTCAGCTGTTTATTTTATTTTTGTTAAAACTATGAGCAGTGTGACAGACAGTCCTGAGCTCAGAACAGACGAGGAAAAGGTCACTGTCCTGATCATTTCCATAGATTTGTTTACTGGATCATGTGGGGGATAAAACTGGCATTCAGTATAAAACAATGACTTATTCACTTCCCCTTTCTCTCATTTAACACTTTCATAATGGAGAGGGTTTTATATCACTGATGTTTTATCATTATCTTTAATATGATGAATAAAATGTTTTAGAAAGTATTATTTCTGAACATTATTTGGAACAGGTGCAGTAGATACAGAACATCCTACAGAGTGGTTTTATCAGTTTTCCACACTAGGGGACGTGCTGTTATAGGAAAATAATCAACTATATTGTGGTATCAGTAACACTTTATTTTACTGTAACAGCAGTACACACACACACACACACACACAGTGTTTATTCACCATCTGTTCATTACCTGTTTATTTTTAATCAAGTTTCATTTATTTATGAATATAATATTCCTGTTCTTGTCTTCTGGCTGCTGCACATTTTGGGTTTTATTCATGTTTAAAATAAAGGATTTTCATCTGAAGGTTGTTTATTTCTGTATGGTCAGGAATCGACTTTAATTCATCCTGAAATCTCCACATCACAGGAGAGAGAGAGTTCATGTTGTTGTGATCTGGAGTGTTTTCACTGTGAGATTTGAGTTCCAGGAACAGTGTGTGTATAAAACACACAATAAAGGAAGTGTGTACACTATCAGAGGAAATGTTTATGCTAAAATGATATTCATCTGCTGGTTACATTATTAAAACCTAATAAATGCCATACTTTCAATCAACAGTGTCAGTAAAGAGCTGTTGCTTGTGTACATTATTTATTTTATTTAATCACTCAAAATTTAATATAGAATTAGACGAATTAAAACATTGAATGTAGAACAGATTTAAAGTTAAAATAGAAATTTCATTTTAAAAGTTACCTGCTGTATATCCACTGAGTTCCAGACGGCTATTAAATGAAACAATGACACGGGTTTCAGTCGTAACCATTAAGTGACGTCTGCACTGATTGTTCTGAAGAAGAAAATCAGGTCTCAGGTTTCTAAAAATGACCTTCAGCATGTTTTCTATTCTTTTGTACTGAGGTGTAGATTTACAAATGGCTCTGTACACAAGTCAAACCTGTATGATGTTAATTGTTATCTAAAATAACCTACTTTGTGTAAACAATAAAAAAAACATTAATGCATATTATTGCTCAAACTATTATAAAAATATTTTATGTTTTTATTTTCTTACCACAGAAATGTACAGGTTTTGATCAGGCATATTAACTATGTAGCCTTCATTATCATCCATGTGAAGTCCACTTTACTTCAAGACTTTATTGTTCAGTACAATGAGACCGAAAAGTCCACAAACTCTGTATTTATAAATGTATTTTTCTTTCATAACATTTTCTTTAATATAATTTCCTGTCTTTCCTACATACACAAAATCCTGGATTATTACTAAAATATAATTTGAATCATAAAAATAAAAATGGATAAAAGGAAACATAGTCTTGACTGTCAGAACGTGTGATTGTCTCAGAATGTTCTAAACTGATGCAGGAGTAGAGCTCAATGATCAATGTGATGTTCAGCCCGACATTGTGAGGGTCACGTCCGGTCACCCCCGACCTGTGTGGGGCTCAAACCTGGACCTTCAGGGTGGTGCATGTGGCGGGACGCCATGGAGACAGACCCATACGCGGGATTCAAAGAAGCACTGCTTTATTGACGTAGACAGACAGACATGGGCAAGACTAACATGGCAGTAAATAAACTGAAACAAACAAAACCCTCAACATACACTAGGACATGCCTTTAACCAGAACATAGTACATAAAACACTGATCAATAAACAAAGACAGGTGCACAAGGATCCCTATTTATAGGGCTACATATTAAGGTTAAATGGGGAACAGGTGATACAGCAGGATAGAGAACAATGGGAAAGGCATGGCACAAAATATACACAAAGAAGCAGGCTTCTGAGGTTCACCTGCCAGCGCCCTCTCCAGGCCTGGCAGGGAACTGTCCAACTGTTCCTGACGGTGACTGCTGACGAGTTCCTGAGAGTGAGTTTATTAGCATCATGGGACTCAGTGGTCTGGTTTAATATTTCTGTCCCTTCGAACCAGGAAAGAGTTGTATCTCTGTGATGCTCCACAGAACACAACACTGAACATCGGGATCTAGATGTTGGTACAGAGGCTGAAAAATCATAGACTGAGTTTCTTGTTATGTACAGAGAGGACACAGGAGCTGAGAGAAGAAGAAACAGGTTAAATGCAATTGAACACGTTAGAATGTTTTTAAAAATCATAATATTTACTCACCATAAACACTGACATTGAAAGTCCAAGATGAGAAACATCCAGTAAGAAGTAAAATAACTCCAGAATCAGTTCTGCTGATGTTCCTGATGGTTAAAGCTCCACTGATTCTGTTCAACTGCAGTCGCTCCTTAAATCTCTCATTGATTTCTGTAACAGTTTCTCCTTTAAACACCTGACTGAACAATATATTTTCCTCTGCTTTCTCAGGTCCATAAACCCACTGAATCTTAGCATCACTCTGAGTTCCAGTTATCCCAGTATGGAGAGTTATAGTGGTTCCTTCCACTTCCATCAGTGTGACCATGTCGTCTCCAGTTACATTCTGCAGTCCAACACACCAATCCATGCAGGTAATCAGTCAGACTCTTCAAAGGACATTTCACATTAACTCATATCACACAACTCTTCTCCTAAGAATAATTTTACTCCACAAAGACTACATTAATACACCAGAATCCAGGAGACCACAGACTAGAATGAGTGACAATTTCCCCAAACCTTCCACTGTTTATGTGAGACTACATTCAGTTTTCACCTGTACAGCTTCATGATATCATACTGATCACAACACTTTAATGAGTGATTGTTTTCCTTTTTTCTTTGTTAGCACATGAAGAAAAAGGAGATCAGTTTGTGAACAGAGAAACCTCACAACCCACAGGAAATGGTCAGTGTTTCAGCAGCACCATTAAACCTGGCCGAAAAGACTCTCGATAACATAAGCAGGAGTTTTGATATAATTTATTAAATAAAAATTTAATGATAAACACTGCTTCTTGTGTGGGACATAAAATTTAAATCCACTTTACAATTGTATGAAAGCTACAATAATCCTACTGAGTTTAAACACACACATACAAAAAAAAAAAGGGTTCAGGCCTGGACAGGCTTAAGGCGGGATATGTGAAAAGTCGGATGGATGCAGAAGGTTCTGGGGAGCTTGAGCCAGACAGTCACCTGTTTGAGCACTTTCGAGATAGGGAAGGGGCCGACGAACCGCAGGGAAAGCTTTCTGCAAGCTTTGTTTGGCCCAGAGGGTGTAACTTTTGAAGGACTTGAGTAGCATCAAGTGGGTCCTTCTCCTGCATCGACAGTATTGGACAAGGGCCAAGGCAGGCGGGATGGAGGCCTCCAGTTCCTGGGTAGAAAATAGTGGGCGTACTCAACCCAAAGCAAATTGGATGACCAGGTTGTCGGATCATCAGACCACAAGATGCAGCGCCCCATCTCCATCTCCTGAGTCAATCAGTCTGGCCGTTAGACTGAGAGTGAAATCTAGATGATAAACTGACAGTCACCCACAGGAGCTGACAGAACTCTCTCCAAAAATTAGAGGTGAATTGGAGAAGTGATCTATTATGGAGAGGATGGTAGTATGGCCGGCCCTGGAGGGTAGACCGGTGACAAATTCCAGGGCTATGTGCAACCATTTTCATCTGGGGATGGTAAGAGGGTGGAGGAAGCCAGCAGACAGAGTCTTAGAGCTCTTCTGTTGAGCACAAATTAGGCAGGCAGCTATGAATTCACGAACATCCCTCCTCAATGACGTCCACCAGATGCACTGCTAAAGGACCGACGGTGTGCGAGGGGTGCCTGGATAGCAGAACAGGCAGGAACCATAACACATTGGAGAACCTTGGAACGCAGGTGGTCAGGAATGAAAAGCCTCCCCGCCGGACAGTTGTCAGGAAACCATCACCTGGAAACTGCTTTGTGCTCAATGTCTCCCAAGAGGGGAGGTTTAGATCCGAGTTGGGTTCTCCATCTTTAGAGATGTGTACTCAAGACAGAGCATCTGGCTTTCCGTTCTTAGATCCCGGGCAACAGGAGAGAGAAAAATCAAACCACCTGAAATAGAGTCCCCAGCGAGCTTGGCAAGGATTTAAACATTTGGCCGTCCAGAGGTACTTTAAATTACAGTGGTCAATCCAAATGATGAAGGGTTGTTCTGTGCCCTCCAGCCAATGATGCCACTTCTTCAAGTTGAGATTGATGGCCAGGAGCCAATGGTGTAGTTCTGTTTGGTCTGGAATTAGATGGCAAGAAAAAAAGGCAAATGGGTGAAGTCAGTTGTCCTTAGTGGCCCTTTGGGACAGCACAGCCCACACCCCCAGGTCAGAATGAACTACCTTCACATATACCTCCACGCTGAACTGCCACGATGGGTCCGGTAAGGTAAGGACTAGGGCAGAGATAAAGAGATCCTTTAGTTTGCTGAGCACATGTACAGCTTTGGGATTCCAGGTTAGAAGTTAGAGAACCCCAGGAAGGTCTGAAGCTGCATGGCCAATCCCTTACTTGCCTTGATCCCGACAGGATCCAGCTGTATGCTACCAGCTGAGAGTGTGAATCCCAGGAGGTTGGCACTGGTGACATGGAACTGACACTTCACATACAGAAGGAACACATAGTGTTCCTCCAGGGAGCAAGAGAAGATGATAAAGTTGTTGAGGAAGACAATTACATATCGTGAGTAGGGAGGAGACGCATTGGGCTTGGCAACGGCTTCCCCAGTCCAATACTTGGCCGTTGGTCCAGCTGATGTGGGGGCTGTGGAATATTTAGGAGCGAGGAAATTTCACGACTGGATTTGTTGCACAGGTGGCATCCTATCACAGTTCCACGCTGGAATTCACTGAGCTCCTGAGAGCGACCCATTCTTTCACAAATGTTTGTAAAAACAGTCTGCATGCCTAGGTGCTTGATTTTATACACCTGTGGCCATGGAAGTGATTGGAACACCTGATTCTGATTATTTGGATGGGTGAGCGAATACTTTTGGCAATATAGTGTATGTACTTGAGACTCTTCTCTGCACTGGCACTGAGGTGGTTTAATGAACTTCATGTCTTTAAATGAGGGGTGAGACCTACCTAGGTACTTCATATTCATTATCCATTGCCACTTTGCACATGTGTACTGTGATGTATATACTGATGTAAATATGGTTAAATCCACAATAGTGTTATTTAACAGTATATTTGTGTGGTTGTTGTATCTTGTAACTAACTAAGCTGCTGTAACACAAAAATGTCCCTCATGGGATCAGAGTATTTCTATCTACCTATTCCTAAAATAATTAAACTAGCACATATTTTTCTGTTTGTTTTAAACAAATGATTCGGCAGGGGGCAGAACTTTCTCTTGCAAAGCCCTACAGTTCTAGTGGGACTCAGTCTTTAAGTCAATTTAAGTGTTTCAGGCTGTAAGTCTTGTTATGTAATATATTGACCACTAGAGGTCGATGTTTGTTACTGATAGACTGTGAGTTTTTCATAACGTGATTCAGTGTAAGTTTCAGCAGCTTTATTTCAGCGGTAAATAAATTTACTTAAAGAATTATTAGGAAACAATCGACTATTTCTTCTTTTTCGATTTCTTCTGTTTATTTAGTGATACCTATTATTACAAAAATTCTCCTGTAGCATTAGGGCTGATTCTCTCTGTGTTAATGCTCAGGATAATTGTGTAGTTCCCAGCATGCTTTGCATCATCATGTCCTTGGGCAGTTTGTGGTTCTTTGTGGTCTGTGTATCGTGAGAGTCATCAGAGCTACAGTATGAAGTTTCTCTTTAGTCATGAGTTATTTTTGGTGAAGTTTATTTTCTAACACTGTGTGTTGTGAGTCTGTTCAAGTTTTCATGTCTTCAGTTCTTAATATTCAGACCGCTCCAAATGACCAACAACAATAGCATGATGTTTTGACCATCAGAGGATATCAGTGTATATGTTGTAACATGTTATACTTCATAAACAGGATTAAATTAATCTTTAATAACCAACAGTAATGCTGTGTTTGTTGGATGATTATAGTAATTATTCTGCTTTAATTACACACCACTGACCACTGACAAAACAACCCCCTGTGTTAGTGTTCTAGCACAATGTGTACCAAGGTAACAGACCAGACAAATCAATCTCGAGGTATCTGAAGCTACCACAGTTTACTCCTACTACTAACCTTTGGTCTCCTTTTACTCTGTAATTAATCTTTGCAGCTAAGATGCTTGAAACTCATGGTCTTGCGGTTTATTTGGTTTTCCAGCGTGGAAGCAGCTTTCAGGTAAATCACGCCAGATCACAAAGCTTTTTTTAAGCAGTATTTCTGTCACAGCTCTAAAGGAAGTGGTGAGCAACCAGTGGGCAAACGTGTGAAAGGATTTAAAGTGTAAAAAGATGTTGATGAGGTTCACCTCTGTATTTTCACGTGTTTGAGGTTGTGAAGTTGAAGTTGTGTGTGACGTGTAGATGGATCTTCACCTCAGTGTGATGTAGTTCTACAGAGACTAAAGACAAAAAGATAAGCTTCTTTTACAGGTATGTTTTGGAATCATTGTAATAAATAACGTTTGACACAAATGCATGTGTCATTACTTTTGCACGCATGATTTCAGAAGAAAAGCAGCACACGGTCTCGTGCATCTCTGTGTCACTGCAACTCATAATAGAACCTGTGGCTAGCTGTATGTAGGGCAGTACAGCAGTGTGTATGAATGTGGTTTGTGCTGTTCGGTGAAACACAAGTAGAAAGGTTTGTGTGTGAAAGTGTGTGTGATGTCTGGACTACTTCTTCCCACATGCATCAAACGAGCACTTTAAAAGTAGAACACACCACTGAGGTGAATACACACTCCCAAATAAAACTGTATGCTGTCTGTTAGAATAAAAAACACATAACCACCACACAGAGCATCTCTAACCTCCATAAAACAATTCAACTTTTGATTTCAATTTAAAAAGAAAATTAATTTTATTCCTGCTGTGTTGTTATTAATATCATATTACAAAACAGATGCAGTTTGGAATTTAACACCATTAACAGCTTGAAGTGAAGACGGATAAACAGCAGCATCGGAACATTTTCTTATTTACTGTGTGACTCGGTGATGTGTTGCCATAACAACCATCCTCATGCATCACTTAAACAGTTTTAGATTCATATTTAACTCATTCTCATCTCCAGATGAACACAAGGGCACAACTAAGAAAGAAAGGCCTGACAGCATCCACACCGAGTCGTCCACTAACAAAAGGAAGTGATCATGTGATCAGTAATTACAGACCAGCTGCTGTTCACCTTAAACATCTGGCATGTGGAGCATCTGGTCTCCATCCTGCATTAAATGTATGACAGAAGCTGAAAGGAGTCTGAGTTTAAAAAGGTTAGTGAGACCAGAGATCTGTAAAGGATGTGTGACGAACAGGCGGATAAATTACCATCAATTATTTATTAGAAGTATTTATTTATTCAAGGTCACAGATCAGCAGAGGACAATAAAAATAAAACATGAACCTTTATTTAACTGGACAGTTCTTATAGAAAATATATATTATCTTTATTAAATTTAGAAAGATGAAATAGTTATTTATATTTACAAATCATACAGAATAAAACCAAACACACTGCACACATTCATGGTTTTACTCACGTGATCGTTCAACAGGAAGTGTGATGAATTTACAAAGAGGGTCTTACAGTCAGAGAGACAGGAAATGAAAAAAACACAACCCAAAATAGGCATGAACTCTTACACATTATTACACAAGACTCTCTTTGTAAAAGACAGAAACTTTCATATAGACACATGGAAAATTGACACAGAGAAATAAATATGAAAAAATATAAAACTTGAGTATATTTTATTTTGTTAAAATAAAGTTGATCTTTTTTACAGACACGCCACTGCAATCAGTTACTTCCTTCAGACCTCACATGAGCTGACCATCGAAACTTCCTGTTTACTCAGAAGTTCTGCACACATGCCAGTGAAAGATCCCCAAAGTCTGGGTTAAGTCGTGGCTGAGGTTCTCAAACACTGGATTAAAAATGTACAAGGAACTGAAATTCACTGTCATTTATATTGGATTCTATAAAACTTACAGAAACACTATTTTACTTAGATTTAAAGGTGAGATCCAGTAAGCCCCTCCCACTCTGAGCACATGGACAAGTTTGGATTAAAACTTTTGTCACTCAGGTACTGTGTTACTCCCACATAATGAAATAAAACTCCACACATTCTACACAAATACACTACACATCATTCAGGAGAAACCCAGTAGATTATGTCATGATGGTGGAAAATTCCATAAAGTGGAGTGAAAGAGGAAGAAATCTTGGAAAGTACCAAGACTCTGAGTGTTTCCACCTTGTTCTGTGGATCATGAGCTATTTTCAGATCAGATATTTTAAGACTTCTACTTTATAAGAAACAGAAGTGAGTGATGAGGATTGAATATCAGGACAGGAGTCAGTAGAGCTGGAGTTTTCTGTGCAGCAGATATAAAGCTGAAGGTTCTGTGGTACATTAAGACTCTGTTGTTAAAGCAATCTTCTGCTTTCAGCTTGTTCTGACCTGCTCTTCCTGACTCTCTGGGGTTTGTGTCTGAATGCCATACACATTCCAGTACTGGAGATGAGATAAAGTGATATTCTGGCTCAGTTCCACATCCTACATAGATCCATTATGGAGTCTGAAGCTTGACCATGTGATTCTGCTCCATAAATCAGTAAGAAGGCAACTTTTGGATGTAAGAAGCTCTCAATATAAGAGTCTCAGCATGATGTGTTCCATAACAGGAGCTTTACTGAAGTACGAACTATCAGGAGAGAGTTTTCTTCAGATTCTATAGAATTACAGTGTATTTCATATAAACAATAAACTTTGTAGAAGTTAGATTTAAGTTTTTCTGAAGATTGTCTGCTGTGATCCTTCCTCATTTCTAGAACATTCCCTGCAGCTAAAATGCTGTGACTGTAAACATCTCTCCACTTCTACATGAACAGACTCGTTTAGTGAGTATCTTCATCTCCCGCCTTTTTTACAACGGCATTCTGGACAATTGTGTAAAATCCAGTTCTTATCACCAGTAAAGCACATGAACAAGGTTTTCAGCTACTGCTCATGTTTCCTGTTGCTGTACAATTATATTAGAGAATGTGAAATAGAAGATTGTTAGACTTTTTAATGCTGCTTTTGAGAAGGAGCTGATGATTTAAATAATTTTTATTTGCAAATACAAATTAGGATTAGATTCCTGTTAAGCCGTTGGCTATATGGAGAAGACCAGAAAGACTAGTAAACCACATCACTGCCCTCATTCACCTCCAACAGCTGGCCAGATGTGTTTGCTGATCCGTCAAGTGGTGGTGTTACTCAGCACTAAAAGTTTTTTTTTATTTGAAGTGTTTAATATCCTGTTTTATACAATTCCCAGTAAAATCTTTTGGGTGGATCGTGTGGTCATGTGACTCATTTCTTAAATTCTAATATGAAAGCATTAAGCCCAGACCCACACTGAGGCTTACAGTCAGAACAGAGTGTTAGTGCAGGAATATTACAAACTGAAAGTACAGGACTGATGATGGGAAACGTTCTATAACGTGTTCCAGCTTGTTCGGAAGCTTGTTAGACACAGTCGTTGTCTGTAACTGACTCAGTCATTGTTTATCCAAACACATCTGCTGGACCATTTTCAGAGGAGATCCATACAGAATTAGAGCCTCAAACCTATGGAGCTTCACCTACAGTATAAACCCTGAGGGCCTCAGACTCCTGCATTAAGTGAGAGAATATTACAGGCTGAGGTCATGCAGTAGTTTTGTAATAACACTGTTTTTTCTGTGTAAATAAAATACTTGCTCTGTCACGCTCTCTCTCTCTCTCTCTCTCTCTCTCTCTCTCTTTATCTGTGATCTCATCTTCTGAAACTCAATTGCATGTTGTTGTGGCTCGCTTCAAAAGAGGTGTGTATTCTGCTTCTTTTATGAAACTCATTGGAAATGAAAAAAGACAAACCACGAAAACAAAGAAGTGAAATTTGTGCTAAAAAACAACAACCCAAAGCAGTACCTGATCTCTGAAGGAAAGACTGGATAAACCTGGACCAAATAGAATGAAAGATTCAGAGTCTAATCCACTTAAAGAGTCTCTCCACCCCATGACCCTCCATCCAGTTCCTCTTGTTCTCTTCTTGTGAACTGAACTCATTAACTAGTTCTCTAGGTAATATTAGCTGACTACAGTTTTGTGTTCCTCCTTACAGAACCCTGGATATTCTGCTGCAGTGTTTTCATCACTTCCAGACACACAGGTTTTTGTTCACAGAAACATTTGATATCTGAGTTGTATTGATTTGTGGATAACAGGAAATGGAGAGATGGTGCATTAGGTTCTCCAGCACAATAGGAATCACAGAGGAAGTAAAAAGTGCCTGTGAGATCTTGAATAATCAGCTGATGTTCTACATAAATACTGACATCTCTTCATTAACCCCCTCTTTATAAAGCACAGAAACATGAACTGAACCATTAAGAAAGAAAAGAAATGACAAACAGTGACATTTGTTATAGTTGCTGCAGAAACTTGTGGTTGGTTCAGTGTTCAGCTCTCCGTCTCTCACACAGTAAAGGGGAAGTGGTGATGGACCACCAGGCTGCAAAAATCACCAGCTTTGTTCTTTAACACGAGACCTGTGAAGTTCTGAACTTTCTTCTGAAGTGATCAATCTCTTCATTCTACACAAAGTCTTCATGTCTTTATTCAGAACCGATGGAGTCATTTCTTTTCTCATTAGACTTGTTTAAAAAATGAAGCGTGATCAGACATTACATAAAAAGTATTTTATTAAATGTTTTAATCATCAGCATGATATTTCAGGTTACAAGTACAGACTGAAGTGAAGTTGACACGTTACCTGTATGTAATGTAACGTCTACCTGAGGGTGAAAATCTTTAACTCTAGACAGGAATCCAGTCCAGTGTTGAACTTCCTACAACAGACTCCATAAATAATTACTGACAGTGATTACTGACAATCATTAAATCCTAATAAACACCAAATATTTATATAAAATAGAAATGTAAAAGTATGTTATACACACTGACACATAAATGCTGCTGATTCAGAGCATCTTTTTGCTCATTGCTAACGACTTCAAAGTCTTTGTTAATTGATTGATTTGATAAAGACTTCTGACATGGTGTAAACGAACTTTACAGGAAAAGCTCAAACCCGGTTATTTTAATCGTTTAATCTCTGTGGTGTGTTTTATCTGGGTCAGAGCTCTTGTAGATTCTTTTTATTTCGAGGTCTTCATGACACAAACAACACTTCAGTTCAGGAACAATACAGTCACCAGGTTAAAAACAGAGAAATGTAAGAACAGACGTTTAAGGAACACTTCATTAATGCTGTTATTGTGTATCAGTGTTTGATCTAACACACAAACACAAAGCCCTGTAATAATCACAGTCAGAACTGCTCTCGGGTTTAGTCACACTGCAAAATTCACAACGACTTATGTGGAGCGTTTCTCACAGCTGATTTAAATTTACATGGAAAATGAGCATCAGTTCATTTTATATGCAAATTACCACAAGAATAAAAAAAATCTTTAGTTTCTAATGCAGACTGATGACTAGATGTGAGACACTGAAGCCCTGAACACTTACCTTCTTCTACATCATACAAGCTGCTTTTACTGTAGAGTTCAAAAGAATTTCAGAAAGAGTTTCAGTGTTTGCACTTGTTCACACACAAACACACACACACACACACACACACTTTCTGTAAATGGTGTATCCTGGTGTGAATGGAGGTGGATCCAGATCTAAGGAACATCAGGCATGAACTGGGAACACAATCTGGATGGAACACACACACACACACACACACACACACACACACTTATTCACACATTGGGGCAAATTGTCACTGCACTTAGTATAAAAAGTTAAATGCATTCCTGCTGCAAAATCCAGTCGTCCTAGTGATGTGCTGCCAGTGTCCACTGGTCAGATTTATGTGATCTGTTATTGCTGTTTATTTTAATACTGGAGTACAGAGGCATGGCACAGCTCTGAAACTGTAAAATAGAAATTAAATGAGTTCAGGATGAGAATATTAACAGTTTAGATCAGCTAATTATTTATGAAATGCATCACGTGACATCAGATAACAATTACAAGCCAATTGCAATGTTCAGTGTCCTGAACTGTTCTTTTAAATACAAAACATATATTTATACATTTAACACTGGTAGAAGATTACATAATTATAAACCACTTAAAATATATTATTAATAATTATTATTGTCTTTTCCTATTATCCCATATGAGATCCAGCAGTAAATCCATGTGAAAACAGCTAAAAAGGTGTTGAACCCCGAGCTGAGGGGAGAGTGTGTAGTGAGCATGTTCACACTGAACAGGAGGAGCTCCAGCGGGTTAATGGATGTGAGCCAGAAAAGACGCTAAGCTAACAGCATCGGAAACGTGTGTACAGCAGAAACTTTTATCATGGATCTGATCTGAAATTGGTATTAAATTCTTCTCTGACACTGATGTTCAGGACGACGGGAAAATGTTTGTGTGAGGAACGCTTACTATGGATTATGAAAATGGTGAATATTTTAGCAGGAAACAGGATTCTCCGGTGTCTTCACCTCCTATTGTGCTGTAAGTTTACTCCTTTATTGTACAACACAACACACTGGAGCTGGAAATATAAAGAGTCTTACACAAGAATTCAGGAGGAAAGAGTAGAGTGGATATTTAGCTGGTGTGTTGGATAGAATGAATTTTCCTCAGTGTTGAGCTGAACAGTGATACAGCAGTTTAGAGCTGTGTGTTAATGAGTCCAATGAAAAGATCACATTTCACATCACTTTAACTTTTCAATTAAAACATTAACCTTTGTTTAGTTTGTATTACAGACTCTGAATAAATACTAAACCTTCATTATAATTATCACTGGTGTGGATTTTACAAACACATCTGTTATAACTTTAGAGGGTTGTGTTGTTTACTTTTAATGTATTTAAGGAACAACAAGCTTAGGAAACACTCCTGTACCTTAAATAGAGTTTAGAGTGATATCTAGAAGTTCACATTAAGGTACTGAAGGTGTTTTCTGGATGGTATCAGTCCAGTGACTGGGAAAGGTCCAGTTTAATACCTTTTTATCATTTGCAATTAAGATTAAATAATAAAAGTGCATGGTGTAATAGAATCATTATGCTGATTTGTGATGATGTTTTCCACTCTGATGACTTCACCCTTCTCTAAAATCAGCAATTATATAAAAACTGGAGCATCTGATTCATGAAAACCAGACACAAATGATCCAGCATCAATTTTATATTGATTTTTTTTCAGTGGAAATCCTTTTTTTCCTTAAATAAAGATAACTCTAAATGTACAAAGTCTTGCAAAAGTTTTCAGCCCCCTCAGAACTAATCAGATTTGTCAGAATTACAAATAATGAATGATTCTTCCTCTCAGTATTTTTACTGCACTCCTGTTCTATAGTCAATTTCCAGTAAAAATGAATTATTGATGTCCAAGTATCTCAAAGCTCAGATGAAAGATATTCTCTTAACAATGAAATATTTCACCTGAAATTGACTTCATTTAAACAGCTTCAATTCTGATTAAAAATCACTTTTATTGAAGTGCCATTGAAGACACAGTCTGTATGAATGAGGTGAAAATGAAGTAAGGAGATTTCTAAGAAAATTAAAGATAATGTAATAGATATTCCGGATGGAACAGGGTGTAAAATTATATCCAGTTGGTTGGACATCCCATTGAGGTCAGTATTGAGGAAGTGGAAGCTGCATCCACATCACCTACACAAACACTACCTAGATAATGACTGGTGATGGAAGCCACAGTGAGGCCAACAGTCACCCTGAAGGAGTTACAGAGTAGAGCGTCTGAGAATGGAGTGAAGCTGCACCACACCTTTACAAGAGCTCTGTGTAGCTCAGGACTGTGTGGGAGACACGGCTAAAAACAAACCAGTTACTCAAGAAGAGCTGTATGAAAGCACAACAGTGACCCAGTGAAGATGTGGGTTTTATTGTGATGAGGCAATGATCTAAATACTGTATTCAGGTTCTGTGTGTGGTGTGACCCTGATTAACACCAATCTCTATAGTAACATATGGTGGTGGCAGCATCATGCTCTGGGAAAGCTTTTCATTCTGGGAGAAATTAATGAAAGAATGATTTCTGACAAAAGAACCTGCTTTCATCTGCTAAGAATAACCCAGAAATTTGTCCCAAAATAAATAATGAACTTCCACATTGTAAATGTAGTAAAGTTTACTTTAAGTGCTGATTGGTTTGGAATAAAAATACAGACTGGAACAATATGTGAGTTATTTATAAATGAAATCTTGTGAGATTTAAGGGGGTGAATACTTCTTCAAGGCACTGCATATTATAACATCCTGTATCTGGTTTTAGATGAACTACTGCAGTAAATAATAATATATTTTCTACAGAATATATCAGATTCCCTGAAATGTAAAGTTTCTGCATTTTGAAGTTGAAAGCAGCATCAACTGAAATCACAGATCTGTATCACAGTGTAGATTTAATGGACTGTATGTGATGATGATGTGATGATGTTTGTGAGTGAAATGATGAAGCTGAAGCTGTGATGCAGGTTTACTGTGTGAAGCTGGAGATGAGACGGTCACACTGCAGGAAGTGGAAGGAACCACTATAACTCTCCATACTGGGATAACTGGAATTCAGAGTGATGCTCATATAGTTTGGTTTTATGGACCTGAGAAAGCAGAGAAAAAGATATTGAACAGTCAGGTGTTTAAAGGAGAAACTGTTACAGAAATCAGTGAGAGATTTAAAGAGCGACTGCAGCTGGACAGAATCAGTGGAGCTTTAACCATCAGGAACATCAGCAGAACTGATTCTGGAGTTTATTTATTACACGTCATCACTGAACATCTCTCATCTAGGACTTTCAGTGTCAGTGTTTATGGTGAGTAAAAGTGTTTCATGTCTCCTTCATGTCCATGTTCAATCTCATAACTTCATAATTAATAAACAACAATCAACAAGGTTTCATAGGGAGGAAAAAAACAGTAAAAATAACTAATTAAAGTGAAACACAGAAGAGGTGAACACGTCAATCAATCAATCAACCAACCAATGACGTGTCAGAGGGGCGGAGACAGCTCTGAAACCTAAACAAACACATGGAAAAGTAAACAGAAAGCAGCACCTGCTGATGTACAGAGAGGTGAAATGTGACAGAGAGACTGTTTATAACTGTTCTATAGATATTCACATTAACTGTAACTACACTGGGATAAAATTATGGTGTTTTATTTATTTTTAAATTAGAAAATTGTAATGTTTGACAAACAGCTGAGGTATAAGAGAAATAACACACTTTAGGACATGCAGATTTAGGAAATTAATCAACACTAGGGATGATAACAGTAACACACACACACACACACACACAGTGTTTATAGTATTATAGTTAGATTGTTTTGCTTTAAAAGAATTGTAAAGCTGTTATTTCTAATCCCTTCTATTATAATCTGTGTTTCTGTTTCTTAGCTCCAGTATCAGCTCCAGTAATAAGAAATCAAAGAGGACACCGAAGTGTGATTTCCACAGAGCCGTGTTTCCTCCTGTGCTCTGTGGAGAATGGAGAAGATGTGAATTTATCCTGGTACAGAGAGAATGAGAGAATCTCCACCACCAGTAACACAGATCTCAGTGTTCCCCTCAATCTCTCACTTCAACTACACCATGACAAGAACACTAACACTTACATCTGTGTGTCTGCAAACCCTGTCAGCAACAAAACATCTTCTCTCAGCATCACACAGCTCTGTTATCACACCTCAGGTACGTCAGAGACTCCAAACTCTCATCACTTTATATAGAAGAGAATCATGAATATTCATGATGGAGAGAGACAGAGGTGACTGAAGATCTAAAATAAATTCATTCCTGATGATCTGGTTAAAGAAAAGTCAGTGATTTAAATGTTTATGTGAAAGTCTCAGTGAGATTTATTCAGTGACCACAACATCATTCAGTGGAGTCGATATCACCAATACTGTGAAACAGTACATGGAGGATTCACATTTCACTGACTGCCATGGAATATTAATCCAGTGTAGCATCATGTTACAGGTTTCTCATGGATTTGAGGCAGGAATCTAAATAACATGAGCTTCATCTGTGTCTGATGGAGAGCTGCTGATATGACCAGAAAACATCTCTATTGTCATTAATTAAACCACAGGACACTTTTCTGAGTTATTGTGAGAATCACAACATCCTTTTATTTCATTCATCTACTTTTTATTGTAACAGTTACATTTAAACAATTTTGCAATAGAATTTTCTTTTACATTTTGTTTTACTGCTAATTCTGTTTTCATGGCAGAACTAAAAAAAACTAAATATTACTTTCTTCAAGTTTTAATGAAATATTTTGGTCATATCACTCAGCTCTATGTCTGTGTCATATAGAGGAAATAATTTAACTACATTTATAATTATATCATAATCTTTACAGGTAAAACTAAAGATTCCCATTCGCTGCTTCCTGCCCTGATATCTGCTGGACTTTTCATATTATTGATAATATTATTAACTCTGGGGTTTTGGCTGAAAAAGAAAAAGCACCAAGGCAAGTGATGATCTTTCTGTTCATGTATTAGTTCAGTGTTTAGATTTATTAAGTACAGTAACATTTAATCTGATTTGTTTGTGTTTATTTTCAGAAAAATCTGAGGAACTGACTTACGCTGATGTGAATATTAAAGCTCACACTGCAGAGAGAGATAAAGAGGTAAACTTCTGAAGAAAAGGATTTGGTATAAAATTCACAGGAGTGATAAAGTGATAAAGTCTCCCCCTGATTCAGATACTGAAATCTACTGCTGTGTCTTACAGGAAGAAAACTCCACAGTAACGGATGGTGAAGTGGAGAGAGACTCTGTGGTGTATTCACATGTGATGAGATCCAAATAATTCAACACATCTCTATATCCTTCTCGCTATTTAAATTGTTTTTTTTAGCATAAATCTTTTTTTTTTTGTTATATAAACCATTTTCAGTGTGTAGATTCTGTACAATAACATTAAAGTGTGAGTTCAGTTAAGTTTCGATGTTTCAGTCAATATTTCAGTGGAGAGCTTGATGTGATTACAGGAAGTAGATTTCAGAGTGGGTTAACTGAGTCCTGTCTGAACGAGTGTTTCTGTTTGTTAAACCTGGTTTTGTTTCGTCTCAGACGTATTTACAAACTCATTAATCTCTTTGAACTGAGCGGTGCTGAGAAATCCTCTAACAGTTAGGGCGTGTCTTCAGGGATCAGTGTCTAATAGTTCAACATTTACATGCTCTGACTAGCAGAATTAAAGTGAGCAAAGAACCAAGTGTTAAAAAGTTCAAGCTAAAAAACGAGTTTCAGCGAATCATCAGTTTCAGTTTTCCAGCTGTTTCTCAGTGTTTACGCTTCTCACATTACAGCTGTATTGTTCAGATCAGATCCAGGATACAGAGCTCTGTGTTAGAGGTGTGTGTGGGACTGGTTTCTCAACCCGACTCCCACCTGCTCCTGATTCTGACTAAACCCCGCCCAGTTACACTGTTTTGTGACTAAACCCCACCCACTTACGCAGTTATTACTTTCTATTATTATTGTTCCACTGTTCTGCCCTGGTTCTGTTTCCAAAATAGACATAAATCAGTCATTTAATCCACAGGATCCCTGACCAGGATAAGGTGTGTAGTGCAGATGAATGAATAAATGCAGTAAATGCTATATTTAGAGTTAAAGCACAGAAATAGAAGAGAAATAACAGACACACTGCAGAGTAAAGCAGAAAAACCCTGAAAACACAACATCAGCTCCTGACTGAGAGAGAGACAGATCTAGAAGATAAAGATGTTAGTGTTGTGGTTTATTTGCTCTTCAGATTAACACGTTTACTGTAGTTCCTGAAAAACCTGATAGTCTGATCTTCTTCCTGGAACACAGTTTGTTCTGGTTTAGTGTGTGTAGCTCTAACAAACAGCTTCATAACAGTAAAGGACAGACAATGTGGGATAAGAGAGATGTGTGCAGTGTGTTTTTTGCTTTTTTAATAAAAATGTAAATGTGTAAATTCCCCTTTTGTTATTTTTGCTTTATGGCCATTAAAAGGCTGAACTTCTGCCCAATTTGGGGAGGTTTAATTAAATTAAACTAAAAACCAGTAAGACTGTAAAGTTCCTCTCATTAAATGACAATAAGTCCATTCTGGTTTATTTCAGTGATAATATAAACACACATGGACACACAGCAGGTCATCAGTTCATCACTACTTTAGTTTGTTCATTTTCACCCACAGAGATCTGTCCTGTCCTGGTTTTAAAGGGCGTTGTCCTTCAATTAAATTATAAATGATGAATATTACACACAACTCTGCCCTCTGCTGTTCATATACAGTACTGTACAAAAGTCTACACACTTCATTTTTTGTAGAAATGTGTTTATTTAATGTGTTCTGCATTAATGAGTGAGAAAAAAAGAAAAACAACTAGGTTTTATTACTTATACAAACAAATTTTAATAAAAACATCTTAGATGTGTTCAGTAATAAGAGTAAATTTCATTAAATACAGAACTGATCCTGGTTTAAAGCCTTCACCTGATTTACTTTATTGCTGTTTTCTGCTATTTATATTTCATTTTGTTTAACATTTTATTATATTTGAGGACTTTTGCACAGTACTGTACAGTCTATTAATGTTACAGAGATAAAAGTTAAGAAATATTTTTAACCTCTTAAACAACCCTGTTCTTTTACTGTCACCTGAATAAATATTTCTTCATATAAACTGTTTTTATTAAACCATAAACCAAGAACTGATCTCCCAGAGCTTTTACCAGGATCTACAGCTGATATTTCCTACAACACTTTCACATCACTTAGACTTTAACTTTTCCTTTCTTAATATCAGTTACAACAATAATTTATCATGTCATTTATAAGATATTAATATTCACTAGTTTTCTGCTTTAATCACAGAATCATAAAGAGATAAAGTCTCAGGAGTTTTTCCCAGTGTATAATTATCTCTAAAGTAGCTTTGTGAAATAAAACAAAATAATCTCAATAAATAAGAAACTGTTCAGGTATCAGGTATTACACATGTATATTATTATGAGGATGTTCTATTTCATCTCTGTACATTTATATAGAGCATTAAACAGTTTAAAGAAGGTGAATAATGTGATTTTCTGTGAGAAGAGAAAGTTAATGTAAACAGTTTCTCCTACCGTAAAGATCTCAGTAAAGCCTCCAGGTCCGACGATAACGATGTCCTTTCGAATCACATCCATGTGAGGACACTGATGTCTAAATGGTCAACAATTAGCATTGTTCTGTAGCGGACAATCAGGTTTCAGGAATGTTTCAAGTGGTTTATCAACATTACTTTCATTCTCTTGTTATTACTGAGAAAACTCTCGGACCTTCACGAGCCGCCGCCTGCATTCTTCAAAATGGTGGACAGGACGGAAGCGAATAGTTTTTGTCTCCGCACGGGGCGGTGTGATTACCGTGACGAAGACGTGACGATGACACTGACGATTTCAAGCTGAAAGGTGAAAGGATCCGAATCCTTTACAGACTGAAGACATTAGACATTATCGATGGTGAATCACAGAGTCCTACCTGTCTAGAAACTTCCTGCAGGTAAATCAGTTCTCTTTCAGAAGACTGAGTGTAAAACCAGGAAGATGTTTCACCACATCACACAGGAAACATCCTGGACATTTTAAAGCACTTGACCAGTTACAGATATTCTGAAAGTAAAGATGGAATTTCAGGATTAAAAGTTCCTCAGCTGTTTATTTTATTTTTGTTAAAACTATGAGCAGTGTGACAGACAGTCCTGAGCTCAGAACAGACGAGGAAAAGGTCACTGTCCTGATCATTTCCATAGATTTGTTTACTGGATCATGTGGGGGATAAAACTGGCATTCAGTATAAAACAATGACTTATTCACTTCCCCTTTCTCTCATTTAACACTTTCATAATGGAGAGGGTTTTATATCACTGATGTTTTATCATTATCTTTAATATGATGAATAAAATGTTTTAGAAAGTATTATTTCTGAACATTATTTGGAACAGGTGCAGTAGATACAGAACATCCTACAGAGTGGTTTTATCAGTTTTCCACACTAGGGGACGTGCTGTTATAGGAAAATAATCAACTATATTGTGGTATCAGTAACACTTTATTTTACTGTAACAGCAGTACACACACACACACACACACACAGTGTTTATTCACCATCTGTTCATTACCTGTTTATTTTTAATCAAGTTTCATTTATTTATGAATATAATATTCCTGTTCTTGTCTTCTGGCTGCTGCACATTTTGGGTTTTATTCATGTTTAAAATAAAGGATTTTCATCTGAAGGTTGTTTATTTCTGTATGGTCAGGAATCGACTTTAATTCATCCTGAAATCTCCACATCACAGGAGAGAGAGAGTTCATGTTGTTGTGATCTGGAGTGTTTTCACTGTGAGATTTGAGTTCCAGGAACAGTGTGTGTATAAAACACACAATAAAGGAAGTGTGTACACTATCAGAGGAAATGTTTATGCTAAAATGATGTTCATCTGCTGGTTACATTATTAAAACCTAATAAATGCCATACTTTCAATCAACAGTGTCAGTAAAGAGCTGTTGCTTGTGTACATTATTTATTTTATTTAATCACTCAAAATTTAATATAGAATTAGACGAATTAAAACATTGAATGTAGAACAGATTTAAAGTTAAAGTAGAATTTTAAAAGTTACCTGCTGTATATCCACTGAGTTCCAGACGGCTATTAAATGAAACAATGACACGGGTTTCAGTCGTAACCATTAAGTGACGTCTGCACTGATTGTTCTGAAGAAGAAAATCAGGTCTCAGGTTTCTAAAAATGACCTTCAGCATGTTTTCCATTCTTTTGTACTGAGGTGTAGATTTACAAATGGCTCTGTACACAAGTCAAACCTGTATGATGTTAATTGTTATCTAAAATAACCTACTTTGTGTAAACAATAAAAAAATTTAGGCATATTATTGCTCAAACTATTATAAAAATATTTTATGTTTTTATTTTCTTACCACAGAAATGTACAGGCTTTGATCAGGCATATTAACTATGTAGCCTTCATTATCATCCATGTGAAGTCCACTTTACTTCAAGACTTTATTGTTCAGTACAATGAGACCGAAAAGTCCACAAACTCTGTATTTATAAATGTATTTTTCTTTCATAACATTTTCTTTAATATAATTTCCTGTCTTTCCTACATACACAAAATCCTGGATTATTACTAAAATATAATTTGAATCATAAAAATAAAAATGGATAAAAGGAAACATAGTCTTGACTGTCAGAATGTGTGATTGTCTCAGAATGTTCTAAACTGATGCAGGAGTAGAGCTCAATGATCAATGTGATGTTCAGCCTGACATTGTGAGGGTCATGTCCGGTCACCCCCGACCTGTGTGGGGCTCAAACCTGGACCTTCAGGGTGGTGCATGTGGCGGGACGCCATGGAGACAGACCCATACGCGGGATTCAAAGAAGCACTGCTTTATTGACGTAGACAGACAGACATGGGCAAGACTAACATGGCAGTAAATAAACTGAAACAAACAAAACCCTCAACATACACTAGGACATGCCTTTAACCAGAACATAGTACATAAAACACTGATCAATAAACAAAGACAGGTGCACAAGGATCCCTATTTATAGGGCTACATATTAAGGTTAAATGGGGAACAGGTGATACAGCAGGATAGAGAACAATGGGAAAGGCATGGCACAAAATATACACAAAGAAGCAGGCTTCTGAGGTTCACCTGCCAGCGCCCTCTCCAGGCCTGGCAGGGAACTGTCCAACTGTTCCTGACAGTGAGTGCTGACGAGTTCCTGAGGGTGAGTTTATTAGCATCATGGGACTCAGGGGGAAGTCTGTGGGACTCTGGTATAATATTCTGTCCCTTCGACCCAGGAAAGAGTCGTGTCTCTGTGATGCTCCACAGAAGACAACACTGAACATCGGGATCTAGATGTTGGTACAGAGGCTGAAAAATCATAGACTGAGTTTCTTGTTATGTACAGAGAGGACACAGGAGCTGAGAGAAGAAGAAACAGGTTAAATGCAATTGAACACGTTAGAATGTTTTTAAAAATCATAATATTTACTCACCATAAACACTGACATTGAAAGTCCAAGATGAGAAACATCCAGTAAGAAGTAAAATAACTCCAGAATCAGTTCTGCTGATGTTCCTGATGGTTAAAGCTCCACTGATTCTGTTCAGCTGCAGTCGCTCCTTAAATCTCTCATTGATTTCTGTAACAGTTTCTCCTTTAAACACCTGACTGAACAATATATTTTCCTCTGCTTTCTCAGGTCCATAAACCCACTGAATCTTAGCATCACTCTGAGTTCCAGTTATCCCAGTATGGAGAGTTATAGTGGTTCCTTCCACTTCCATCAGTGTGACCATGTCGTCTCCAGTTACATTCTGCAGTCCAACACACCAATCCATGCAGGTAATCAGTCAGACTCTTCAAAGGACATTTCACATTAACTCATATCACACAACTCTTCTCCTAAGAATAATTTTACTCCACAAAGACTACATTAATACACCAGAATCCAGGAGACCACTGACTAGAATGAGTGACAATTTCCCCAAACCTTCCATTGTTTATGTGAGACTACATTCAGTTTTCACCTGTACAGCTTCATGATATCATACTGATCACAACACTTTAATGAGTGATTGTTTTCCTTTTTTCTTTGTTAGCACATGAAGAAAAAGGAGATCAGTTTGTGAACAGAGAAACCTCACAACCCACAGGAAATGGTCAGTGTTTCAGCAGCACCATTAAACCTGGCCAAAAAGACTCTCGATAACATAAGCAGGAGTTTTGATATAATTTATTAAATAAAAATTTAATGATAAACACTGCTTCTTGTGTGGGACATAAAATTTAAATCCACTTTACAATTGTATGAAAGCTACAATAATCCTACTGAGTTTAAACACACACATACAAAAAAAAAAGGGTTCAGGCCTGGACAGGCTTAAGGCGGGATATGTGAAAAGTCGGATGGATGCAGAAGGTTCTGGGGAGCTTGAGCCAGACAGTCACCTGTTTGAGCACTTTCGAGATAGGGAAGGGGCCGACGAACCGCAGGGAAAGCTTTCTGCAAGCTTTGTTTGGCCCAGAGGGTGTAACTTTTGAAGGACTTGAGTAGCATCAAGTGGGTCCTTCTCCTGCATCGACAGTATTGGACAAGGGCCAAGGCAGGCGGGATGGAGGCCTCCAGTTCCTGGGTAGAAAATAGTGGGCGTACTCAACCCAAAGCAAATTGGATGACCAGGTTGTCGGATCATCAGACCACAAGATGCAGAGCCCCATCTCCATCTCCTGAGTCAATCAGTCTGGCCGTTAGACTGAGAGTGAAATCTAGATGATAAACTGACAGTCACCCACAGGAGCTGACAGAACTCTCTCCAAAAATTAGAGGTGAATTGGAGAAGTGATCTATTATGGAGAGGATGGTAGTATGGCCGGCCCTGGAGGGTAGACCGGTGACAAATTCCAGGGCTATGTGCAACCATTTTCATCTGGGGATGGTAAGAGGGTGGAGGAAGCCAGCAGACAGAGTCTTAGAGCTCTTCTGTTGAGCACAAATTAGGCAGGCAGCTATGAATTCACGAACATCCCTCCTCAATGACGTCCACCAGATGCACTGCTAAAGGACCGACGGTGTGCGAGGGGTGCCTGGATAGCAGAACAGGCAGGAACCATAACACATTGGAGAACCTTGGAACGCAGGTGGTCAGGAATGAAAAGCCTCCCCGCCGGACAGTTGTCAGGAAACCATCACCTGGAAACTGCTTTGTGCTCAATGCCTCCGAAGAGGGGAGGTTTAGATCCGAGTTGGGTTCTCCATCTTTAGAGATGTGTAGTCAAGACAGAGCATCTGGCTTTCCGTTCTTAGATCCCGGGCAACAGGAGAGAGAAAAATCAAACCACCTGAAATAGAGTCCCCAGCGAGCTTGGCAAGGATTTAAACATTTGGCCGTCCAGAGGTACTTTAAATTACAGTGGTCAATCCAAATGATGAAGGGTTGTTCTGTGCCCTCCAGCCAATGATGCCACTTCTTCAAGTTGAGATTGATGGCCAGGAGCCAATGGTGTAGTTCTGTTTGGTCTGGAATTAGATGGCAAGAAAAAAAGGCAAATGGGTGAAGTCAGTTGTCCTTAGTGGCCCTTTGGGACAGCACAGCCCACACCCCCAGGTCAGAATGAACTACCTTCACATATACCTCCACGCTGAACTGCCACGATGGGTCCGGTAAGGTAAGGACTAGGGCAGAGATAAAGAGATCCTTTAGTTTGCTGAGCACATGTACAGCTTTGGGAGTCCAGGTTAGAAGTTAGAGAACCCCAGGAAGGTCTGAAGCTGCATGGCCAATCCCTTACTTGCCTTGATCCCGACAGGATCCAGCTGTATGCTACCAGCTGAGAGTGTGAATCCCAGGAGGTTGGCACTGGTGACATGGAACTGACACTTCACATACAGAAAGAACACATAGTGTTCCTCCAGGAAGCAAGAGAAGATGATAAAGTTGTTGAGGAAGACAATTACATATCGTGAGTAGGGAGGAGACGCATTGGGCTTGGCAACGGCTTCCCCAGTCCAATACTCGGCCGTTGGTCCAGCTGATGTGGGGGCTGTGGAATATTTAGGAGCGAGGAAATTTCACGACTGGATTTGTTGCACAGGTGGCATCCTATCACAGTTCCACGCTGGAATTCACTGAGCTCCTGAGAGCGACCCATTCTTTCACAAATGTTTGTAAAAACAGTCTGCATGCCTAGGTGCTTGATTTTATACACCTGTGGCCATGGAAGTGATTGGAACACCTGATTCTGATTATTTGGATGGGTGAGCGAATACTTTTGGCAATATAGTGTATGTACTTGAGACTCTTCTCTGCACTGGCACTGAGGTGGTTTAATGAACTTCATGTCTTTAAATGAGGGGTGAGACCTACCTAGGTACTTCATATTCATTATCCATTGCCACTTTGCACATGTGTACTGTGATGTATATACTGATGTAAATATGGTTAAATCCACAATAGTGTTATTTAACAGTATATTTGTGTGGTTGTTGTATCTTGTAACTAACTAAGCTGCTGTAACACAAAAATGTCCCTCATGGGATCAGAGTATTTCTATCTACCTATTCCTAAAATAATTAAACTAGCACATATTTTTCTGTTTGTTTAAAACAAATGATTCGGCAGGGGGCAGAACTTTCTCTTGCAAAGCCCCACAGTTCTAGTGGGACTCAGTCTTTAAGTCAATTTAAGTGTTTCAGGCTGTAAGTCTTGTTATGTAATATATTGACCACTAGAGGTCGATGTTTGTTACTGATAGACTGTGAGTTTTTCATAACGTGATTCAGTGTAAGTTTCAGCAGCTTTATTTCAGCGGTAAATAAATTTACTTAAAGAATTATTAGGAAACAATCGACTATTTCTTCTTTTTCGATTTCTTCTGTTTATTTAGTGATACCTATTATTACAAAAATTCTCCTGTAGCATTAGGGCTGATTCTCTCTGTGTTAATGCTCAGGATAATTGTGTAGTTCCCAGCATGCTTTGCATCATCATGTCCTTGGGCAGTTTGTGGTTCTTTGTGGTCTGTGTGAGAGTCATCAGAGCTACAGTATGAAGTTTCTCTTTAGTCATGAGTTATTTTTGGTGAAGTTTATTTTCCAACACTGTGTGTTGTGAGTCTGTTCAAGTTTTCATGTCTTCAGTTCTTAATATTCAGACCGCTCCAAATGACCAACAACAATAGCATGATGTTTTGACCATCAGAGGATATCAGTGTATATGTTGTAACATGTTATACTTCATAAACAGGATTAAATTAATCTTTAATAACCAACAGTAATGCTGTGTTTGTTGGATGATTATAGTAATTATTCTGCTTTAATTACACACCACTGACCACTGACAAAACAACCCCCTGTGTTAGTGTTCTAGCACAATGTGTACCAAGGTAACAGACCAGACAAATCAATCTCGAGGTATCTGAAGCTACCACAGTTTACTCCTACTACTAACCTTTGGTCTCCTTTTACTCTGTAATTAATCTTTGCAGCTAAGATGCTTGAAACTCATGGTCTTGCGGTTTATTTGGTTTTCCAGCGTGGAAGCAGCTTTCAGGTAAATCACGCCAGATCACAAAGCTTTTTTTAAGCAGTATTTCTGTCACAGCTCTAAAGGAAGTGGTGAGCAACCAGTGGGCAAACGTGTGAAAGGATTTAAAGTGTAAAAAGATGTTGATGAGGTTCACCTCTGTATTTTCACGTGTTTGAGGTTGTGAAGTTGAAGTTGTGTGTGACGTGTAGATGGATCTTCACCTCAGTGTGATGTAGTTCTACAGAGACTAAAGACAAAAAGATAAGCTTCTTTTACAGGTATGTTTTGGAATCATTGTAATAAATAACGTTTGACACAAATGCATGTGTCATTACTTTTGCACGCATGATTTCAGAAGAAAAGCAGCACACGGTCTCGTGCATCTCCGTGTCACTGCAACTCATAATAGAACCTGTGGCTAGCTGTATGTAGGGCAGTACAGCAGTGTGTATGAATGTGGTTTGTGCTGTTCGGTGAAACACAAGTAGAAAGGTTTGTGTGTGAAAGTGTGTGTGATGTCTGGACTACTTCTTCCCACATGCATCAAACGAGCACTTTAAAAGTAGAACACACCACTGAGGTGAATACACACTCCCAAATAAAACTGTATGCTGTCTGTTAGAATAAAAAACACATAACCACCACACAGAGCATCTCTAACCTCCATAAAACAATTCAACTTTTGATTTCAATTTAAAAAGAAAATTAATTTTATTCCTGCTGTGTTGTTATTAATATCATATTACAAAACAGATGCAGTTTGGAATTTAACACCATTAACAGCTTGAAGTGAAGACGGATAAACAGCAGCATCGGAACATTTTCTTATTTACTGTGTGACTCGGTGATGTGTTGCCATAACAACCATCCTCATGCATCACTTAAACAGTTTTAGATTCATATTTAACTCATTCTCATCTCCAGATGAACACAAGGGCACAACTAAGAAAGAAAGGCCTGACAGCATCCACACCGAGTCGTCCACTAACAAAAGGAAGTGATCATGTGATCAGTAATTACAGACCAGCTGCTGTTCACCTTAAACATCTGGCATGTGGAGCATCTGGTCTCCATCCTGCATTAAATGTATGACAGAAGCTGAAAGGAGTCTGAGTTTAAAAAGGTTAGTGAGACCAGAGATCTGTAAAGGATGTGTGACGAACAGGCGGATAAATTACCATCAATTGTTTATTAGAAGTATTTATTTATTCAAGGTCACAGATCAGCAGAGGACAATAAAAATAAAACATGAACCTTTATTTAACTGGACAGTTCTTATAGAAAATATATATTATCTTTATTAAATTTAGAAAGATGAAATAGTTATTTATATTTACAAATCATACAGAATAAAACCAAACACACTGCACACATTCATGGTTTTACTCACGTGATCGTTCAACAGGAAGTGTGATGAATTTACAAAGAGGGTCTTACAGTCAGAGAGACAGGAAATGAAAAAAACACAACCCAAAATAGGCATGAACTCTTACACATTATTACACAAGACTCTCTTTGTAAAAGACAGAAACTTTCATATAGACACATGGAAAATTGACACAGAGAAATAAATATGAAAAAATATAAAACTTGAGTATATTTTATTTTGTTAAAATAAAGTTTATGTTTTTTACAGACACGCCACTGCAATCAGTTACTTCCTTCAGACCTCACATGAGCTGACCATCGAAACTTCCTGTTTACTCAGAAGTTCTGCACACATGCCAGTGAAAGATCCCCAAAGTCTGGGTTAAGTCGTGGCTGAGGTTCTCAAACACTGGATTAAAAATGTACAAGGAACTGAAATTCACTGTCATTTATATTGGATTCTATAAAACTTACAGAAACACTAATTTACTTAGATTTAAAGGTGAGATCCAGTAAGCCCCTCCCACTCTGAGCACATGGACAAGTTTGGATTAAAACTTTTGTCACTCAGGTACTGTGTTACTCCCACATAATGAAATAAAACTCCACACATTCTACACAAATACACTACACATCATTCAGGAGAAACCCAGTAGATTATGTCATGATGGTGGAAAATTCCATAAAGTGGAGTGAAAGAGGAAGAAATCTTGGAAAGTACCAAGACTCTGAGTGTTTCCACCTTGTTCTGTGGATCATGAGCTATTTTCAGATCAGATATTTTAAGACTTCTACTTTATAAGAAACAGAAGTGAGTGATGAGGATTGAATATCAGGACAGGAGTCAGTAGAGCTGGAGTTTTCTGTGCAGCAGATATAAAGCTGAAGGTTCTGTGGTACATTAAGACTCTGTTGTTAAAGCAATCTTCTGCTTTCAGCTTGTTCTGACCTGCTCTTCCTGACTCTCTGGGGTTTGTGTCTGAATGCCATACACATTCCAGTACTGGAGATGAGATAAAGTGATATTCTGGCTCAGTTCCACATCCTACATAGATCCATTATGGAGTCTGAAGCTTGACCATGTGATTCTGCTCCATAAATCAGTAAGAAGGCAACTTTTGGATGTAAGAAGCTCTCAATATAAGAGTCTCAGCATGATGTGTTCCATAACAGGAGCTTTACTGAAGTACGAACTATCAGGAGAGAGTTTTCTTCAGATTCTATAGAATTACAGTGCATTTCATATAAACAATAAACTTTGTAGAAGTTAGATTTAAGTTTTTCTGAAGATTGTCTGCTGTGATCCTTCCTCATTTCTAGAACATTCCCTGCAGCTAAAATGCTGTGACTGTAAACATCTCTCCACTTCTACATGAACAGACTCGTTTAGTGAGTATCTTCATCTCCCGCCTTTTTTACAACGGCATTCTGGACAATTGTGTAAAATCCAGTTCTTATCACCAGTAAAGCACATGAACAAGGTTTTCAGCTACTGCTCATGTTTCCTGTTGCTGTACAATTATATTAGAGAACGTGAAATAGAAGATTGTTAGACTTTTTAATGCTGCTTTTGAGAAGGAGCTGATGATTTAAATAATTTTTATTTGCAAATACAAATTAGGATTAGATTCCTGTTAAGCCGTTGGCTATATGGAGAAGACCAGAAAGACTAGTAAACCACATCACTGCCCTCATTCACCTCCAACAGCTGGCCAGATGTGTTTGCTGATCCGTCAAGTGGTGGTGTTACTCAGCACTAAAAGTTTTTTTTATTTGAAGTGTTTAATATCCTGTTTTATACAATTCCCAGTAAAATCTTTTGGGTGGATCGTGTGGTCATGTGACTCATTTCTTAAATTCTAATATGAAAGCATTAAGCCCAGACCCACACTGAGGCTTACAGTCAGAACAGAGTGTTAGTGCAGGAATATTACAAACTGAAAGTACAGGACTGATGATGGGAAACGTTCTATAACGTGTTCCAGCTTGTTCGGAAAAACAGGAAGCAGGTTAGACACAGTCGTTGTCTGTAACTGACTCAGTCATTGTTTATCCAAACACATCTGCTGGACCATTTTCAGAGGAGATCCATACAGAATTAGAGCCTCAAACCTATGGAGCTTCACCTACAGTATAAACCCTGAGGGCCTCAGACTCCTGCATTAAGTGAGAGAATATTACAGGCTGAGGTCATGCAGTAGTTTTGTAATAACACTGTTTTTTTCTGTGTAAATAAAATACTTGCTCTGTCACGCTCTCTCTCTCTCTCTCTCTTTATCTGTGATCTCATCTTCTGAAACTCAATTGCATGTTGTTGTGGCTCGCTTCAAAAGAGGTGTGTATTCTGCTTCTTTTATGAAACTCATTGGAAATGAAAAAAGACAAACCACGAAAACAAAGAAGTGAAATTTGTGCTAAAAAACAACAACCCAAAGCAGTACCTGATCTCTGAAGGAAAGACTGGATAAACCTGGACCAAATAGAATGAAAGATTCAGAGTCTAATCCACTTAAAGAGTCTCTCCACCCCATGACCCTCCATCCAGTTCCTCTTGTTCTCTTCTTGTGAACTGAACTCATTAACTAGTTCTCTAGGTAATATTAGCTGACTACAGTTTTGTGTTCCTCCTTACAGAACCCTGGATATTCTGCTGCAGTGTCTTCATCACTTCCAGACACACAGGTTTTTGTTCACAGAAACATTTGATATCTGAGTTGTATTGATTTGTGGATAACAGGAAATGGAGAGATGGTGCATTAGGTTCTCCAGCACAATAGGAATCACAGAGGAAGTAAAAAGTGCCTGTGAGATCTTGAATAATCAGCTGATGTTCTACATAAATACTGACATCTCTTCATTAACCCCCTCTTTATAAAGCACAGAAACATGAACTGAACCATTAAGAAAGAAAAGAAATGACAAACAGTGACATTTGTTATAGTTGCTGCAGAAACTTGTGGTTGGTTCAGTGTTCAGCTCTCCGTCTCTCACACAGTAAAGGGGAAGTGGTGATGGACCACCAGGCTGCAAAAATCACCAGCTTTGTTCTTTAACACGAGACCTGTGAAGTTCTGAACTTTCTTCTGAAGTGATCAATCTCTTCATTCTACACAAAGTCTTCGTCTTTATTCAGAACTGATGGAGTCATTTCTTTTCTCATTACACTTGTTTAAAAAATGAAGCGTGATCAGACATTACATAACAAGTATTTTATTAAATGTTTTAATCATCAGCATGATATTTCAGGTTACAAGTACAGACTGAAGTGAAGTTGACACGTTACCTGTATGTAATGTAACGTCTACCTGAGGGTGAAAATCTTTAACTCTAGACAGGAATCCAGTCCAGTGTTGAACTTCCTACAACAGACTCCATAAATAATTACTGACAGTGATTACTGACAATCATTAAATCCTAATAAACACCAAATATTTATATAAAATAGAAATGTAAAAGTATGTTATACACACTGACACATAAATGCTGCTGATTCAGAGCATCTTTTTGCTCATTGCTAACGACTTCAAAGTCTTTGTTAATTGATTGATTTGATAAAGACTTCTGACATGGTGTAAACGAACTTTACAGGAAAAGCTCAAACCCGGTTATTTTAATCGTTTAATCTCTGTGGTGTGTTTTATCTGGGTCAGAGCTCTTGTAGATTCTTTTTATTTCGAGGTCTTCATGACACAAACAACACTTCAGTTCAGGAACAATACAGTCACCAGGTTAAAAACAGAGAAATGTAAGAACAGACGTTTAAGGAACACTTCATTAATGCTGTTATTGTGTATCAGTGTTTGAACTAACACACACAAACACAAAGCCCTGTAATAATCACAGTCAGAACTGCTCTTGGGTTTAGTCACACTGCAAAATTCACAACGACTTATGTGGAGCGTTTCTCACAGCTGATTTAAATTTACATGGAAAATGAGCATCAGTTCATTTTATATGCAAATTACCACAAGAATAAAAAAAATCTTTAGTTTCTAATGCAGACTGATGACTAGATGTGAGACACTGAAGCCCTGAACACTTACCTTCTTCTACATCATACAAGCTGCTTTTACTGTAGAGTTCAAAAGAATTTCAGAAAGAGTTTCAGTGTTTGCACTTGTTCACACACAAACACACACACACACACACACACACTTTCTGTAAATGGTGTATCCTGGTGTGAATGGAGGTGGATCCAGATCTAAGGAACATCAGGCATGAACTGGGAACACAATCTGGATGGAACACACACACACACACACACACACACACACTTATTCACACATTGGGGCAAATTGTCACTGCACTTAGTATAAAAAGTTAAATGCATTCCTGCTGCAAAATCCAGTCGTCCTAGTGATGTGCTGCCAGTGTCCACTGGTCAGATTTATGTGATCTGTTATTGCTGTTTATTTTAATACTGGAGTACAGAGGCATGGCACAGCTCTGAAACTGTAAAATAGAAATTAAATGAGTTCAGGATGAGAATATTAACAGTTTAGATCAGCTAATTATTTATGAAATGCATCACGTGACATCAGATAACAATTACAAGCCAATTGCAATGTTCAGTGTCCTGAACTGTTCTTTTAAATACAAAACATATATTTATACATTTAACACTGGTAGAAGATTACATAATTATAAACCACTTAAAATATATTATTAATAATTATTATTGTCTTTTCCTATTATCCCATATGAGATCCAGCAGTAAATCCATGTGAAAACAGCTAAAAAGGTGTTGAACCCCGAGCTGAGGGGAGAGTGTGTAGTGAGCATGTTCACACTGAACAGGAGGAGCTCCAGCGGGTTAATGGATGTGAGCCAGAAAAGACGCTAAGCTAACAGCATCGGAAACGTGTGTACAGCAGAAACTTTTATCATGGATCTGATCTGAAATTGGTATTAAATTCTTCTCTGACACTGATGTTCAGGACGACGGGAAAATGTTTGTGTGAGAAACGCTTACTATGGATTATGAAAATGGTGAATATTTTAGCAGGAAACAGGATTCTCCGGTGTCTTCACCTCCTATTGTGCTGTAAGTTTACTCCTTTATTGTACAACACAACACACTGGAGCTGGAAATATAAAGAGTCTTACACAAGAATTCAGGAGGAAAGAGTAGAGTGGATATTTAGCTGGTGTGTTGGATAGAATGAATTTTCCTCAGTGTTGAGCTGAACAGTGATACAGCAGTTTAGAGCTGTGTGTTAATGAGTCCAATGAAAAGATCACATTTCACATCACTTTAACTTTTCAATTAAAACATTAACCTTTGTTTAGTTTGTATTACAGACTCTGAATAAATACTAAACCTTCATTATTATTATCACTGGTCTGGATTTTATAAACACATCTGTTATAACTTTAGAGGGTTGTGTTGTTTACTTTTAATGTATTTAAGGAACAACAAGCTTAGGAAACACTCCTGTACCTTAAATAGAGTTTAGAGTGATATCTAGAAGTTCACATTAAGGTACTGAAGGTGTTTTCTGGATGGTATCAGTCCAGTGACTGGGAAAGGTCCAGTTTAATACCTTTTTATCATTTGCAATTAAGATTAAATAATAAAAGTGCATGGTGTAATAGAATCATTATGCTGATTTGTGATGATGTTTTCCACTCTGATGACTTCACCCTTCTCTAAAATCAGCAATTATATAAAAACTGGAGCATCTGATTCATGAAAACTAGACACAAATGATCCAGCATCAATTTTATATTGATTTTTTTTCAGTGGAAATCCTTTTTTTCCTTAAATAAAGATAACTCTAAATGTACAAAGTCTTGCAAAAGTTTTCAGCCCCCTCAGAACTGATCAGATTTGTCAGAATTACAAATAATGAATGATTCTTCCTCTCAGTATTTTTACTGCACTCCTGTTCTATAGTCAATTTCCAGTAAAAATGAATTATTGATGTCCAAGTATCTCAAAGCTCAGATGAAAGATATTCTCTTAACAATGAAATATTTCACCTGAAATTGACTTCATTTAAACAGCTTCAATTCTGATAAAAAATCACTTTTATTGAAGTGCCATTGAAGACACAGTCTGTATGAATGAGGTGAAAATGAAGTAAGGAGATTTCTAAGAAAATTAAAGATAATGTAATAGATATTCAGGATGGAACAGGGTGTAAAATTATATCCAGTTGGTTGGACATCCCATTGAGGTCAGTATTGAGGAAGTGGAAGCTGCATCCACATCACCTACACAAACACTACCTAGATAATGACTGGTGATGGAAGCCACAGTGAGGCCAACAGTCACCCTGAAGGAGTTACAGAGTAGAGCGTCTGAGAATGGAGTGAAGCTGCACCACACCTTTACAAGAGCTCTGTGTAGCTCAGGACTGTGTGGGAGACACGGCTAAAAACAAACCAGTTACTCAAGAAGAGCTGTATGAAAGCACAACAGTGACCCAGTGAAGATGTGGGTTTTATTGTGATGAGGCAATGATCTAAATACTGTATTCAGGTTCTGTGTGTGGTGTGACCCTGATTAACACCAATCTCTATAGTAACATATGGTGGTGGCAGCATCATGCTCTGGGAAAGCTTTTCATTCTGGGAGAAATTAATGAAAGAATGATTTCTGACAAAAGAACCTGCTTTCATCTGCTAAGAATAACCCAGAAATTTGTCCCAAAATAAATAATGAATTTCCACATTGTAAATGTAGTAAAGTTTACTTTAAGTGCTGATTGGTTTGGAATAAAAATACAGACTGGAACAATATGTGAGTTATTTATAAATGAAATCTTGTGAGATTTAAGGGGGTGAATACTTCTTCAAGGCACTGCATATTATAACATCCTGTATCTGGTTTTAGATGAACTACTGCAGTAAATAATAATATATTTTCTACAGAATATATCAGATTCCCTGAAATGTAAAGTTTCTGCATTTTGAAGTTGAAAGCAGCATCAACTGAAATCACAGATCTGTATCACAGTGTAGATTTAATGGACTGTATGTGATGATGATGTGATGATGTTTGTGAGTGAAATGATGAAGCTGAAGCTGTGATGCAGGTTTACTGTGTGAAGCTGGAGACGAGACGGTCACACTGCAGGAAGTGGAAGGAACCACTATAACTCTCCATACTGGGATAACTGGAATTCAGAGTGATGCTCAGATTGTGTGGTTTTATGGACCTGAGAAAGCAGAGGAAAAGATATTGAACAGTCAGGTGTTTAAAGGAGAAACTGTTACAGAAATCAGTGAGAGAGTTAAAGAGAGACTGCAGCTGGACAGAATCAGTGGAGCTTTAACCATCAGGAACATCAGCAGAAACGATTCTGGAGTTTATTTATTACACGTCATCGCTGGACGTCTCTCATCTAGGACTTTCAGTGTCAGTGTTTATGGTGAGTAAAAGTGTTTCATGTCTCCTTCATGTCCATGTTCAATCTCATAACTTCATAATTAATGAAAAGGCCAATCAGAGCTGAGTGAAAAATAATGTTTACAGATAAATCTGCTCTGAAATAATAATAATGTTATAATAACAGAGGATGGTGAAGGAATGAGTAACATTTGGTGATAAATGCAGGATAAAAGTTTTGTATTAATGGCAATCGAAAATTTGTAGCTGTTAGTGAGAGCATGGTCTGAAAAAGTTGTAGACAAAATAATGACAGAGAAATTCATTTTCCAAAACAAACAGGAAAAATAGAAACTGGAATGGAACTAAAAGAGGAACAAAAGGCTCAGAAATGCATGAGAACAATCAACAAGGTTTCACATGGAGGACTAATTAAAGTGAAACACAGGTACAAGACAATGGTGGGACCGGTCATGCTGTATGGTTTAGAGGCAGTGTCACTGAGGAAGACACAGGAGTCAGAGCTGGAGGTAGCAGAGCTGAAGATGTTGAGGTTCTCTTTGGGAGTGAGACGGTTGGACAGGATTAGGAACGAGTACATCAGAGGGACGGCTCATGTTGGACGTTTGGGGGACAAAGTTAGGGAGGACAGATTAAGATGGTTTGGACATGTCCAGAGGAGGGAGAGTGAGTATATTGGTAGGAGAATGTTGGACATGGAGCTGCCAGGCAGGAGGAAAAGAGGAAGGCCAAAGAGGAGGAATATGGATGTAATAAATGAGGAGATGAAGCTAGTGGGTGTAAGTGTTGATGGTGCAGAAGATCAGGATAGGTGGAGAGAGATGATTTGCTGTGGAGACCCCTGAAGGGAAAAGCCAAAAGAAGAAGAAGAAGAATTAAAGTGAAACACAGAAGAGGTAAACACATCAATCAATCAACCAATGACGTGTCAGAGGGGCGGAGACAGCTCTGAAACCTAAACAAACACATGGAAAAGTAAACAGAAAGCAGTACCTGCTGATGTACAGAGAGGTGAAATGTGACAGAGAGACTGTTTATAACTGTTCTATAGATATTCACATTAACTGTAACTACACTGGGATAAAATTATGGTGTTTTATTTATTTTTAAATTAGAAAATTGTAATGTTTGACAAATAGCTGAGGTATAAGAGAAGTAACACACTTTAGGACATGCAGATTTAGGAAATTAATCAACACTAGGGATGATAACAGTAACACACACACACACACAGTGTTTATAGTATAATAGTTAGATTGTGTTGCTTTAAAAGAATTGTAAAGCTGTTATTTCTAATCCTTTCTATTATAATCTGTGTTTCTGTTTCTTAGCTCCAGTATCAGCTCCAGTAATAAGAAATCAAAGAGGACACCGAAGTGTGATTTCCACAGAGCCGTGTTTCCTCCTGTGCTCTGTGGAGAATGGAGAAGATGTGAATTTATCCTGGTACAGAGAGAATGAGAGAATCTCCACCACCAGTAACACAGATCTCAGTGTTCCCCTCAATCTCTCACTTCAACTACACCATGACAAGAACACTAACACTTACATCTGTGTGTCTGCAAACCCTGTCAGCTATAAAACATCTTCTCTCAGCATCACACAGCTCTGTTATCACACCTCAGGTACGTCAGTGACTCCAAACTCTCATCACTTTATATAGAAGAGAATCATGAATATTCATGATGGAGAGAGACAGAGGTGACTGAAGATCTAAAATAAATTCATTCCTGATGATCTGGTTAAAGAAAAGTCAGTGATTTAAATGTTTATGTGTGAAAGTCTCAGTGAGATTTATTCAGTGACCACAACATCATTCAGTGGAGTCGATATCACCAATACTGTGAAACAGTACATGGAGGATTCACATTTCACTGACTGCCATGGAATATTAATCCAGTGTAGCATCATGTTACAGGTTTCTCATGGATTTGAGGCAGGAATCTAAATAACATGAGCTTCATCTGTGTCTGATGGAGAGCTGCTGATATGACCAGAAAACATCTCTATTGTCATTAATTAAACCACAGGACACTTTTCTGAGTTATTGTGAGAATCACAACATCCTTTTATTTCATTCATCTACTTTTTATTGTAACAGTTACATTTAAACAATTTTGCAATAGAATTTTCTTTTACATTTTGTTTTACTGCTAATTCTGTTTTCATGGCAGAACTAAAAAAACTAAATATTACTTTCTTCAAGTTTTAATGAAATATTTTGGTCATATCACTCAGCTCTATGTCTGTGTCATATAGAGGAAATAATTTAACTACATTTATAATTATATCATAATCTTTACAGGTAAAACTAAAGATTCCCATTCGCTGCTTCCTGCCCTGATATCTGCTGGACTTTTCATATTATTGATAATATTATTAACTCTGGGGTTTTGGCTGAAAAAGAAAAAGCACCAAGGCAAGTGATGATCTTTCTGTTCATGTATTAGTTCAGTGTTTAGATTTATTAAGTACAGTAACATTTAATCTGATTTGTTTGTGTTTATTTTCAGAAAAATCTGAGGAACTGACTTACGCTGATGTGAATATTAAAGCTCACACTGCAGAGAGAGATAAAGAGGTAAACTTCTGAAGAAAAGGATTTGCTATAAAATTCACAGGAGTGATAAAGTGATAAAGTCTCCCCCTGATTCAGATACTGAAATCTACTGCTGTGTCTTACAGGAAGAAAACTCCACAGTAACGGATGGTGAAGTGGAGAGAGACTCTGTGGTGTATTCACATGTGATGAGATCCAAATAATTCAACACATCTCTATATCCTTCTCGCTATTTAAATTGTTTTTTTTAGCATAAATCTTCACATTTTTTGTTATATAAACCATTTTCAGTGTGTAGATTCTGTACAATAACATTAAAGCGTGAGTTCAGTTAAGTTTCGATGTTTCAGTCAATATTTCAGTGGAGAGCTTGATGTGATTACAGGAAGTAGATTTCAGAGTGGGTTAACTGAGTCCTGTCTGAACGAGTGTTTCTGTTTGTTAAACCTGGTTTTGTTTCGTCTCAGACGTATTTACAAACTCATTAATCTCTTTGAACTGAGCGGTGCTGAGAAATCCTCTAACAGTTAGGGCGTGTCTTCAGGGATCAGTGTCTAATAGTTCAACATTTACATGCTCTGACTAGCAGAATTAAAGTGAGCAAAGAACCAAGTGTTAAAAAGTTCAAGCTAAAAAACGAGTTTCAGCGAATCATCAGTTTCAGTTTTCCAGCTGTTTCTCAGTGTTTACGCTTCTCACATTACAGCTGTATTGTTCAGATCAGATCCAGGATACAGAGCTCTGTGTTAGAGGTGTGTGTGGGACTGGTTTCTCAACCCGACTCCCACCTGCTCCTGATTCTGACTAAACCCCGCCCAGTTACACTGTTTTGTGACTAAACCCCACCCACTTACGCAGTTATTACTTTCTATTATTATTGTTCCACTGTTCTGCCCTGGTTCTGTTTCCAAAATAGACATAAATCAGTCATTTCATCCACAGGATCCCTGACCAGGATAAGGTGTGTAGTGCAGATGAATGAATAAATGCAGTAAATGCTATATTTAGAGTTAAAGCACAGAAATAGAAGAGAAATAACAGACACACTGCAGAGTAAAGCAGAAAAACCCTGAAAACACAACATCAGCCTGTTAAAGCTCCTGACTGAGAGAGAGACAGATCTAGAAGATAAAGATGTTAGTGTTGTGGTTTATTTGCTCTTCAGATTAACACGTTTACTGTAGTTCCTGAAAAACCTGATAGTCTGATCTTCTTCCTGGAACACAGTTTGTTCTGGTTTAGTGTGTGTAGCTCTAACAAACAGCTTCATAACAGTAAAGGACAGACAATGTGGGATAAGAGAGATGTGTGCAGTGTGTTTTTTGCTTTTTTAATAAAAATGTAAACGTGTAAATTCCCCTTTTATTATTTTTGCTTTATGGCCATTAAAAGGCTGAACTTCTGCCCAATTTGGGGAGGTTTAATTAAATTAAACTAAAAACCAGTAAGACTGTAAAGTTCTTCTCATTAAATGACAATAAGTCCATTCTGGTTTATTTCAGTGATAATATAAACACACATGGACACACAGCAGGTCATCAGTTCATCACTACTTTAGTTTGTTCATTTTCACCCACAGAGATCTGTCCTGTCCTGGTTTTAAAGGGCGTTGTCCTTCAATTAAATTATAAATGATGAATATTACACACAACTCTGCCCTCTGCTGTTCATATACAGTACTGTACAAAAGTCTACACACTTCATTTTTTGTAGAAATGTGTTTATTTAATGTGTTCTGCATTAATGAGTGAGAAAAAAAGAAAAACAACTAGGTTTTATTACTTATACAAACAAATTTTAATAAAAACATCTTAGATGTGTTCAGTAATAAGAGTAAATTTCATTAAATACAGAACTGATCCTGGTTTAAAGCCTTCACCTGATTTACTTTATTGCTGTTTTCTGCCATTTATTTCATTTTGTTTAACATTTTATTATATTTGAGGACTTTTGCACAGTACTGTACAGTCTATTAATGTTACAGAGATAAAAGTTAAGAAATATTTTTAACCTCTTAAACAACAACCCTGTTCTTTTACTGTCACCTGAATAAATATTTCTTCATATAAACTGTTTTTATTAAACCATAAACCAAGAACTGATCTCCCAGAGCTTTTACCAGGATCTACAGCTGATATTTCCTACAACACTTTCACATCACTTAGACTTTAACTTTTCCTTTCTTAATATCAGTTACAACAATAATTTATCATGTCATTTATAAGATATTAATATTCACTAGTTTTCTGCTTTAATCACAGAATCATAAAGAGATAAAGTCTCAGGAGTTTTTCCCAGTGTATAATTATCTCTAAAGTAGCTTTGTGAAATAAAACAAAATAATCTCAATAAATAAGAAACTGTTCAGGTATCAGGTATTACACATGTATATTATTATGAGGATGTTCTATTTCATCTCTGTACATTTATATAGAGCATTAAACAGTTTAAAGAAGGTGAATAATGTGATTTTCTGTGAGAAGAGAAAGTTAATGTAAACAGTTTCTCCTACCGTAAAGATCTCAGTAAAGCCTCCAGGTCCGACGATAACGATGTCCTTTCGAATCACATCCATGTGAGGACACTGATGTCTAAATGGTCAACAATTAGCATTGTTCTGTAGCGGACAATCAGGTTTCAGGAATGTTTCAAGTGGTTTATCAACATTACTTTCATTCTCTTGTTATTACTGAGAAAACTCTCGGACCTTCACGAGCCGCCGCCTGCATTCTTCAAAATGGTGGACAGGACGGAAGCGAATAGTTTTTGTCTCCGCACGGGGCGGTGTGATTACCGTGACGAAGACGTGACGATGACACTGACGATTTCAAGCTTATTTACATGAAAGGATCCGAATCCTTTACATACTGAAGACATTAGACATTATCGATGGTGAATCACAGAGTCCTACCTGTCTAGAAACTTCCTGCAGGTAAATCAGTTCTCTTTCAGAAGCCTGAGTGTAAAACCAGGAAGATGTTTCACCACATCACACAGGAAACATCCTGGACATTTTAAAGCACTTGACCAGTTACAGATATTCTGAAAGTAAAGATGGAATTTCAGGATTATAAATGTTTATTTTATTTTTGTTAAAACTATGAGCAGTGTGACAGACAGTCCTGAGCTCAGAACAGACAAGGAAAAGGTCACTGTCCTGATCATTTCCATAGATTTGTTTACTGGATCATGTGGGGGATAAAACTGGCATTCAGTATAAAACAATGACTTATTCACTTCCCCTTTCTCTCATTTAACACTTTCATAATGGAGAGGGTTTTATATCACTGATGTTTCATCATTATCTTTAATATGATGAATAAAATGTTTTAGAAAGTATTATTTCTGAACATTATTTGGAACAGGTGCAGTAGATACAGAACATCCTACAGAGTGGTTTTATCAGTTTTCCACACTAGGGGACGTGCTGTTATAGGAAAATAATCAACTATATTGTGGTATCAGTAACACTTTATTTTACTGTAACAGCAGTACACACACACACACACACACACACACACACAGTGTTTATTCACCATCTGTTCATTACCTGTTTATTTTTAATCAAGTTTCATTTATTTATGAATATAATATTCCTGTTCTTGTCTTCTGGCTGCTGCACATTTTGGGTTTTATTCATGTTTAAAATAAAGGATTTTCATCTGAAGGTTGTTTATTTCTGTATGGTCAGGAATCGACTTTAATTCATCCTGAAATCTCCACATCACAGGAGAGAGAGAGTTCATGTTGTTGTGATCTGGAGTGTTTTCACTGTGAGATTTGAGTTCCAGGAACAGTGTGTGTATAAAACACACAATAAAGGAAGTGTGTACACTATCAGAGGAAATGTTTATGCTAAAATGATGTTCATCTGCTGGTTACATTATTAAAACCTAATAAATGCCATACTTTCAATCAACAGTGTCAGTAAAGAGCTGTTGCTTGTGTACATTATTTATTTTATTTAATCACTCAAAATTTAATATAGAATTAGACGAATTAAAACATTGAATGTAGAACAGATTTAAAGTTAAAGTAGAAATTTCATTTTAAAAGTTACCTGCTGTATATCCACTGAGTTCCAGACGGCTATTAAATGAAACAATGACACGGGTTTCAGTCGTAACCATTAAGTGACGTCTGCACTGATTGTTCTGAAGAAGAAAATCAGGTCTCAGGTTTCTAAAAATGACCTTCAGCATGTTTCTATTCTTTTGTACTGAGGTGTAGATTTACAAATGGCTCTGTACACAAGTCAAACCTGTATGATGTTAATTGTTATCTAAAATAACCTACTTTGTGTAAACAATAAAAAAATTTATGCATATTATTGCTCAAACTATTATAAAAATATTTTATTTGTTTTTATTTTCTTACCACAGAAATGTACAGGTTTTGATCAGGCATATTAACTATGTAGCCTTCATTATCATCCATGTGAAGTCCTCTTTACTTCAAGACTTTATTGTTCAGTACAATGAGACCGAAAAGTCCACAAACTCTGTATTTATAAATGTATTTTTCTTTCATAACATTTTCTTTAATATAATTTCCTGTCTTTCCTACATACACAAAATCCTGGATTATTACTAAAATATAATTTGAATCATAAAAATAAAAATGGATAAAAGGAAACATAGTCTTGACTGTCAGAATGTGTGATTGTCTCAGAATGTTCTAAACTGATGCAGGAGTAGAGCTCAATGATCAATGTGATGTTCAGCCCGACATTGTGAGGGTCACGTCCGGTCACCCCCGACCTGTGTGGGGCTCAAACCCGGACCTTCAGGGTGGTGCATGTGGCGGGACGCCATGGAGACAGACCCATACGCGGGATTCAAAGAAGCACTGCTTTATTGACGTAGACAGACAGACATGGGCAAGACTAACATGGCAGTAAATAAACTGAAACAAACAAAACCCTCAACATACACTAGGACATGCCTTTAACCAGAACATAGTACATAAAACACTGATCAATAAACAAAGACAGGTGCACAAGGATCCCTATTTATAGGGCTACACATTAAGGTTAAATGGGGAACAGGTGATACAGCAGGATAGAGAACAATGGGAAAGGCATGGCACAAAATATACACAAAGAAGCAGGCTTCTGAGGTTCACCTGCCAGCGCCCTCTCCAGGCCTGGCAGGGAACTGTCCAACTGTTCCTGACAGTGAGTGCTGACGAGTTCCTGAGGGTGAGTTTATTAGCATCATGGGACTCAGGGGGAAGTCTGTGGGACTCTGGTATAATATTCTGTCCCTTCGAACCAGGAAAGAGTCGTGTCTCTGTGATGCTCCACAGAAGACAACACTGAACATCGGGATCTAGATGTTGGTACAGAGGCTGAAAAATCATAGACTGAGTTTCTTGTTATGTACAGAGAGGACACAGGAGCTGAGAGAAGAAGAAACAGGTTAAATGCAATTGAACACGTTAGAATGTTTTTAAAAATCATAATATTTACTCACCATAAACACTGACATTGAAAGTCCAAGATGAGAAACATCCAGTAAGAAGTAAAATAACTCCAGAATCAGTTCTGCTGATGTTCCTGATGGTTAAAGCTCCACTGATTCTGTTCAGCTGCAGTCGCTCCTTAAATCTCTCATTGATTTCTGTAACAGTTTCTCCTTTAAACACCTGACTGAACAATATATTTTCCTCTGCTTTCTCAGGTCCATAAACCCACTGAATCTTAGCATCACTCTGAGTTCCAGTTATCCCAGTATGGAGAGTTATAGTGGTTCCTTCCACTTCCATCAGTGTGACCATGTCGTCTCCAGTTACATTCTGCAGTCCAACACACCAATCCATGCAGGTAATCAGTCAGACTCTTCAAAGGACATTTCACATTAACTCATATCACACAACTCTTCTCCTAAGAATAATTTTACTCCACAAAGACTACATTAATACACCAGAATCCAGGAGACCACTGACTAGAATGAGTGACAATTTCCCCAAACCTTCCATTGTTTATGTGAGACTACATTCAGTTTTCACCTGTACAGCTTCATGATATCATACTGATCACAACACTTTAATGAGTGATTGTTTTCCTTTTTTCTTTGTTAGCACATGAAGAAAAAGGAGATCAGTTTGTGAACAGAGAAACCTCACAACCCACAGGAAATGGTCAGTGTTTCAGCAGCACCATTAAACCTGGCCGAAAAGACTCTCGATAACATAAGCAGGAGTTTTGATATAATTTATTAAATAAAAATTGAATGATAAACACTGCTTCTTGTGTGGGACATAAAATTTAAATCCACTTTACAATTGTATGAAAGCTACAATAATCCTACTGAGTTTAAACACACACATACAAAAAAAAAAGGGTTCAGGCCTGGACAGGCTTAAGGCGGGATATGTGAAAAGTCGGATGGATGCAGAAGGTTCTGGGGAGCTTGAGCCAGACAGTCACCTGTTTGAGCACTTTTGAGATAGGGAAGGGGCCGACGAACCGCAGGGAAAGCTTTCTGCAAGCTTTGTTTGGCCCAGAGGGTGTAACTTTTGAAGGACTTGAGTAGCATCAAGTGGGTCCTTCTCCTGCATCGACAGTATTGGACAGTATTGGAGGCCTCCAGTTCCTGGGTAGAAAATAGTGGGCGTACTCAACCCAAAGCAAATTGGATGACCAGGTTGTCGGATCATCAGACCACAAGATGCAGAACCCCATCTCCATCTCCTGAGTCAATCAGTCTGGCCGTTAGACTGAGAGTGAAATCTAGATGATAAACTGACAGTCACCCACAGGAGCTGACAGAACTCTCTCCAAAAATTAGAGGTGAATTGGAGAAGTGATCTATTATGGAGAGGATGGTAGTATGGCCGGCCCTGGAGGGTAGACCGGTGACAAATTCCAGGGCTATGTGCAACCATTTTCATCTGGGGATGGTAAGAGGGTGGAGGAAGCCAGCAGACAGAGTCTTAGAGCTCTTCTGTTGAGCACAAATTAGGCAGGCAGCTATGAATTCACGAACATCCCTCCTCAATGACGTCCACCAGATGCACTGCTAAAGGACCGACGGTGTGCGAGGGGTGCCTGGATAGCAGAACAGGCAGGAACCATAACACATTGGAGAACCTTGGAACGCAGGTGGTCAGGAATGAAAAGCCTCCCCGCCGGACAGTTGTCAGGAAACCATCACCTGGAAACTGCTTTGTGCTCAATGTCTCCCAAGAGGGGAGGTTTAGATCCGAGTTGGGTTCTCCATCTTTAGAGATGTGTACTCAAGACAGAGCATCTGGCTTTCCGTTCTTAGATCTAGGGCAACAGGAGAGAGAAAAATCAAACCACCTGAAATAGAGTCCCCAGCGAGCTTGGCAAGGATTTAAACATTTGGCCGTCCAGAGGTACTTTAAATTACAGTGGTCAATCCAAATGATGAAGGGTTGTTCTGTGCCCTCCAGCCAATGATGCCACTTCTTCAAGTTGAGATTGATGGCCAGGAGCCAATGGTGTAGTTCTGTTTGGTCTGGAATTAGATGGCAAGAAAAAAAGGCAAATGGGTGAAGTCAGTTGTCCTTAGTGGCCCTTTGGGACAGCACAGCCCACACCCCCAGGTCAGAATGAACTACCTTCACATATACCTCCACGCTGAACTGCCACGATGGGTCCGGTAAGGTAAGGACTAGGGCAGAGATAAAGAGATCCTTTAGTTTGCTGAGCACATGTACAGCTTTGGGATTCCAGGTTAGAAGTTAGAGAACCCCAGGAAGGTCTGAAGCTGCATGGCCAATCCCTTACTTGCCTTGATCCCGACAGGATCCAGCTGTATGCTACCAGCTGAGAGTGTGAATCCCAGGAGGTTGGCACTGGTGACATGGAACTGACACTTCACATACAGAAGGAACACATAGTGTTCCTCCAGGGAGCAAGAGAAGATGATAAAGTTGTTGAGGAAGACAATTACATATCGTGAGTAGGGAGGAGACGCATTGGGCTTGGCAACGGCTTCCCCAGTCCAATACTCGGCCGTTGGTCCAGCTGATGTGGGGGCTGTGGAATATTTAGGAGCGAGGAAATTTCACGACTGGATTTGTTGCACAGGTGGCATCCTATCACAGTTCCACGCTGGAATTCACTGAGCTCCTGAGAGCGACCCATTCTTTCACAAATGTTTGTAAAAACAGTCTGCATGCCTAGGTGCTTGATTTTATACACCTGTGGCCATGGAAGTGATTGGAACACCTGATTCTGATTATTTGGATGGGTGAGCGAATACTTTTGGCAATATAGTGTATGTACTTGAGACTCTTCTCTGCACTGGCACTGAGGTGGTTTAATGAACTTCATGTCTTTAAATGAGGGGTGAGACCTACCTAGGTACTTCATATTCATTATCCATTGCCACTTTGCACATGTGTACTGTGATGTATATACTGATGTAAATATGGTTAAATCCACAATAGTGTTATTTAACAGTATATTTGTGTGGTTGTTGTATCTTGTAACTAACTAAGCTGCTGTAACACAAAAATGTCCCTCATGGGATCAGAGTATTTCTATCTACCTATTCCTAAAATAATTAAACTAGCACATATTTTTCTGTTTGTTTTAAACAAATGATTCGGCAGGGGGCAGAACTTTCTCTTGCAAAGCCCCACAGTTCTAGTGGGACTCAGTCTTTAAGTCAATTTAAGTGTTTCAGGCTGTAAGTCTTGTTATGTAATATATTGACCACTAGAGGTCGATGTTTGTTACTGATAGACTGTGAGTTTTTCATAACGTGATTCAGTGTAAGTTTCAGCAGCTTTATTTCAGCGGTAAATAAATTTACTTAAAGAATTATTAGGAAACAATCGACTATTTCTTCTTTTTCGATTTCTTCTGTTTATTTAGTGATACCTATTATTACAAAAATTCTCCTGTAGCATTAGGGCTGATTCTCTCTGTGTTAATGCTCAGGATAATTGTGTAGTTCCCAGCATGCTTTGCATCATCATGTCCTTGGGCAGTTTGTGGTTCTTTGTGGTCTGTGTATCGTGAGAGTCATCAGAGCTACAGTATGAAGTTTCTCTTTAGTCATGAGTTATTTTTGGTGAAGTTTATTTTCTAACACTGTGTGTTGTGAGTCTGTTCAAGTTTTCATGTCTTCAGTTCTTAATATTCAGACCGCTCCAAATGACCAACAACAATAGCATGATGTTTTGACCATCAGAGGATATCAGTGTATATGTTGTAACATGTTATACTTCATAAACAGGATTAAATTAATCTTTAATAACCAACAGTAATGCTGTGTTTGTTGGATGATTATAGTAATTATTCTGCTTTAATTACACACCACTGACCACTGACAAAACAACCCCCTGTGTTAGTGTTCTAGCACAATGTGTACCAAGGTAACAGACCAGACAAATCAATCTCGAGGTATCTGAAGCTACCACAGTTTACTCCTACTACTAACCTTTGGTCTCCTTTTACTCTGTAATTAATCTTTGCAGCTAAGATGCTTGAAACTCATGGTCTTGCGGTTTATTTGGTTTTCCAGCGTGGAAGCAGCTTTCAGGTAAATCACGCCAGATCACAAAGCTTTTTTTAAGCAGTATTTCTGTCACAGCTCTAAAGGAAGTGGTGAGCAACCAGTGGGCAAACGTGTGAAAGGATTTAAAGTGTAAAAAGATGTTGATGAGGTTCACCTCTGTATTTTCACGTGTTTGAGGTTGTGAAGTTGAAGTTGTGTGTGACGTGTAGATGGATCTTCACCTCAGTGTGATGTAGTTCTACAGAGACTAAAGACAAAAAGATAAGCTTCTTTTACAGGTATGTTTTGGAATCATTGTAATAAATAACGTTTGACACAAATGCATGTGTCATTACTTTTGCACGCATGATTTCAGAAGAAAAGCAGCACACGGTCTCGTGCATCTCCGTGTCACTGCAACTCATAATAGAACCTGTGGCTAGCTGTATGTAGGGCAGTACAGCAGTGTGTATGAATGTGGTTTGTGCTGTTCGGTGAAACACAAGTAGAAAGGTTTGTGTGTGAAAGTGTGTGTGATGTCTGGACTACTTCTTCCCACATGCATCAAACGAGCACTTTAAAAGTAGAACACACCACTGAGGTGAATACACACTCCCAAATAAAACTGTATGCTGTCTGTTAGAATAAAAAACACATAACCACCACACAGAGCATCTCTAACCTCCATAAAACAATTCAACTTTTGATTTCAATTTAAAAAGAAAATTAATTTTATTCCTGCTGTGTTGTTATTAATATCATATTACAAAACAGATGCAGTTTGGAATTTAACACCATTAACAGCTTGAAGTGAAGACGGATAAACAGAAGCATCGGAACATTTTCTTATTTACTGTGTGACTCGGTGATGTGTTGCCATAACAACCATCCTCATGCATCACTTAAACAGTTTTAGATTCATATTTAACTCATTCTCATCTCCAGATGAACACAAGGGCACAACTAAGAAAGAAAGGCCTGACAGCATCCACACCGAGTCGTCCACTAACAAAAGGAAGTGATCATGTGATCAGTAATTACAGACCAGCTGCTGTTCACCTTAAACATCTGGCATGTGGAGCATCTGGTCTCCATCCTGCATTAAATGTATGACAGAAGCTGAAAGGAGTCTGAGTTTAAAAAGGTTAGTGAGACCAGAGATCTGTAAAGGATGTGTGACGAACAGGCGGATAAATTACCATCAATTGTTTATTAGAAGTATTTATTTATTCAAGGTCACAGATCAGCAGAGGACAATAAAAATAAAACATGAACCTTTATTTAACTGGACAGTTCTTATAGAAAATATATATTATCTTTATTAAATTTAGAAAGATGAAATAGTTATTTATATTTACAAATCATACAGAATAAAACCAAACACACTGCACACATTCATGGTTTTACTCACGTGATCGTTCAACAGGAAGTGTGATGAATTTACAAAGAGGGTCTTACAGTCAGAGAGACAGGAAATGAAAAAAACACAACCCAAAATAGGCATGAACTCTTACACATTATTACACAAGACTCTCTTTGTAAAAGACAGAAACTTTCATATAGACACATGGAAAATTGACACAGAGAAATAAATATGAAAAAATATAAAACTTGAGTATATTTTATTTTGTTAAAATAAAGTTTATGTTTTTTACAGACACGCCACTGCAATCAGTTACTTCCTTCAGACCTCACATGAGCTGACCATCGAAACTTCCTGTTTACTCAGAAGTTCTGCACACATGCCAGTGAAAGATCCCCAAAGTCTGGGTTAAGTCGTGGCTGAGGTTCTCAAACACTGGATTAAAAATGTACAAGGAACTGAAATTCACTGTCATTTATATTGGATTCTATAAAACTTACAGAAACACTAATTTACTTAGATTTAAAGGTGAGATCCAGTAAGCCCCTCCCACTCTGAGCACATGGACAAGTTTGGATTAAAACTTTTGTCACTCAGGTACTGTGTTACTCCCACATAATGAAATAAAACTCCACACATTCTACACAAATACACTACACATCATTCAGGAGAAACCCAGTAGATTATGTCATGATGGTGGAAAATTCCATAAAGTGGAGTGAAAGAGGAAGAAATCTTGGAAAGTACCAAGACTCTGAGTGTTTCCACCTTGTTCTGTGGATCATGAGCTATTTTCAGATCAGATATTTTAAGACTTCTACTTTATAAGAAACAGAAGTGAGTGATGAGGATTGAATATCAGGACAGGAGTCAGTAGAGCTGGAGTTTTCTGTGCAGCAGATATAAAGCTGAAGGTTCTGTGGTACATTAAGACTCTGTTGTTAAAGCAATCTTCTGCTTTCAGCTTGTTCTGACCTGCTCTTCCTGACTCTCTGGGGTTTGTGTCTGAATGCCATACACATTCCAGTACTGGAGATGAGATAAAGTGATATTCTGGCTCAGTTCCACATCCTACATAGATCCATTATGGAGTCTGAAGCTTGACCATGTGATTCTGCTCCATAAATCAGTAAGAAGGCAACTTTTGGATGTAAGAAGCTCTCAATATAAGAGTCTCAGCATGATGTGTTCCATAACAGGAGCTTTACTGAAGTACGAACTATCAGGAGAGAGTTTTCTTCAGATTCTATAGAATTACAGTGCATTTCATATAAACAATAAACTTTGTAGAAGTTAGATTTAAGTTTTTCTGAAGATTGTCTGCTGTGATCCTTCCTCATTTCTAGAACATTCCCTGCAGCTAAAATGCTGTGACTGTAAACATCTCTCCACTTCTACATGAACAGACTCGTTTAGTGAGTATCTTCATCTCCCGCCTTTTTTACAACGGCATTCTGGACAATTGTGTAAAATCCAGTTCTTATCACCAGTAAAGCACATGAACAAGGTTTTCAGCTACTGCTCATGTTTCCTGTTGCTGTACAATTATATTAGAGAATGTGAAATAGAAGATTGTTAGACTTTTTAATGCTGCTTTTGAGAAGGAGCTGATGATTTAAATAATTTTTATTTGCAAATACAAATTAGGATTAGATTCCTGTTAAGCCGTTGGCTATATGGAGAAGACCAGAAAGACTAGTAAACCACATCACTGCCCTCATTCACCTCCAACAGCTGGCCAGATGTGTTTGCTGATCCGTCAAGTGGTGGTGTTACTCAGCACTAAAAGTTTTTTTTATTTGAAGTGTTTAATATCCTGTTTTATACAATTCCCAGTAAAATCTTTTGGGTGGATCGTGTGGTCATGTGACTCATTTCTTAAATTCTAATATGAAAGCATTAAGCCCAGACCCACACTGAGGCTTACAGTCAGAACAGAGTGTTAGTGCAGGAATATTACAAACTGAAAGTACAGGACTGATGATGGGAAACGTTCTATAACGTGTTCCAGCTTGTTCGGAAAAACAGGAAGCAGGTTAGACACAGTCGTTGTCTGTAACTGACTCAGTCATTGTTTATCCAAACACATCTGCTGGACCATTTTCAGAGGAGATCCATACAGAATTAGAGCCTCAAACCTATGGAGCTTCACCTACAGTATAAACCCTGAGGGCCTCAGACTCCTGCATTAAGTGAGAGAATATTACAGGCTGAGGTCATGCAGTAGTTTTGTAATAACACTGTTTTTTTCTGTGTAAATAAAATACTTGCTCTGTCACGCTCTCTCTCTCTCTCTCTCTCTCTCTTTATCTGTGATCTCATCTTCTGAAACTCAATTGCATGTTGTTGTGGCTCGCTTCAAAAGAGGTGTGTATTCTGCTTCTTTTATGAAACTCATTGGAAATGAAAAAAGACAAACCACGAAAACAAAGAAGTGAAATTTGTGCTAAAAAACAACAACCCAAAGCAGTACCTGATCTCTGAAGGAAAGACTGGATAAACCTGGACCAAATAGAATGAAAGATTCAGAGTCTAATCCACTTAAAGAGTCTCTCCACCCCATGACCCTCCATCCAGTTCCTCTTGTTCTCTTCTTGTGAACTGAACTCATTAACTAGTTCTCTAGGTAATATTAGCTGACTACAGTTTTGTGTTCCTCCTTACAGAACCCTGGATATTCTGCTGCAGTGTCTTCATCACTTCCAGACACACAGGTTTTTGTTCACAGAAACATTTGATATCTGAGTTGTATTGATTTGTGGATAACAGGAAATGGAGAGATGGTGCATTAGGTTCTCCAGCACAATAGGAATCACAGAGGAAGTAAAAAGTGCCTGTGAGATCTTGAATAATCAGCTGATGTTCTACATAAATACTGACATCTCTTCATTAACCCCCTCTTTATAAAGCACAGAAACATGAACTGAACCATTAAGAAAGAAAAGAAATGACAAACAGTGACATTTGTTATAGTTGCTGCAGAAACTTGTGGTTGGTTCAGTGTTCAGCTCTCCGTCTCTCACACAGTAAAGGGGAAGTGGTGATGGACCACCAGGCTGCAAAAATCACCAGCTTTGTTCTTTAACACGAGACCTGTGAAGTTCTGAACTTTCTTCTGAAGTGATCAATCTCTTCATTCTACACAAAGTCTTCATGTCTTTATTCAGAACCGATGGAGTCATTTCTTTTCTCATTACACTTGTTTAAAAAATGAAGCGTGATCAGACATTACATAAAAAGTATTTTATTAAATGTTTTAATCATCAGCATGATATTTCAGGTTACAAGTACAGACTGAAGTGAAGTTGACACGTTACCTGTATGTAATGTAACGTCTACCTGAGGGTGAAAATCTTTAACTCTAGACAGGAATCCAGTCCAGTGTTGAACTTCCTACAACAGACTCCATAAATAATTACTGACAGTGATTACTGACAATCATTAAATCCTAATAAACACCAAATATTTATATAAAATAGAAATGTAAAAGTATGTTATACACACTGACACATAAATGCTGCTGATTCAGAGCATCTTTTTGCTCATTGCTAACGACTTCAAAGTCTTTGTTAATTGATTGATTTGATAAAGACTTCTGACATGGTGTAAACGAACTTTACAGGAAAAGCTCAAACCCGGTTATTTTAATCGTTTAATCTCTGTGGTGTGTTTTATCTGGGTCAGAGCTCTTGTAGATTCTTTTTATTTCGAGGTCTTCATGACACAAACAACACTTCAGTTCAGGAACAATACAGTCACCAGGTTAAAAACAGAGAAATGTAAGAACAGACGTTTAAGGAACACTTCATTAATGCTGTTATTGTGTATCAGTGTTTGAACTAACACACACAAACACAAAGCCCTGTAATAATCACAGTCAGAACTGCTCTTGGGTTTAGTCACACTGCAAAATTCACAACGACTTATGTGGAGCGTTTCTCACAGCTGATTTAAATTTACATGGAAAATGAGCATCAGTTCATTTTATATGCAAATTACCACAAGAATAAAAAAAATCTTTAGTTTCTAATGCAGACTGATGACTAGATGTGAGACACTGAAGCCCTGAACACTTACCTTCTTCTACATCATACAAGCTGCTTTTACTGTAGAGTTCAAAAGAATTTCAGAAAGAGTTTCAGTGTTTGCACTTGTTCACACACAAACACACACACACACACACACACTTTCTGTAACTGGTGTATCCTGGTGTGAATGGAGGTGGATCCAGATCTAAGGAACATCAGGCATGAACTGGGAACACAATCTGGATGGAACACACACACACACACACACACACACTTATTCACACATTGGGGCAAATTGTCACTGCACTTAGTATAAAAAGTTAAATGCATTCCTGCTGCAAAATCCAGTCGTCCTAGTGATGTGCTGCCAGTGTCCACTGGTCAGATTTATGTGATCTGTTATTGCTGTTTATTTTAATATTGGAGTACAGAGGCATGGCACAGCTCTGAAACTGTAAAATAGAAATTAAATGAGATCAGGATGAGAATATTAACAGTTTAGATCAGCTAATTATTTATGAAATGCATCACGTGACATCAGATAACAATTACAAGCCAATTGCAGTGTTCAGTGTCCTGAACTGTTCTTTTAAATACAAAACATATATTTATACATTTAACACTGGTAGAAGATTACATAATTATAAACCACTTAAAATATATTATTAATAATTATTATTGTCTTTTCCTATTATCCCATATGAGATCCAGCAGTAAATCCATGTGAAAACAGCTAAAAAGGTGTTGAACCCCGAGCTGAGGGGAGAGTGTGTAGTGAGCATGTTCACACTGAACAGGAGGAGCTCCAGCGGGTTAATGGATGTGAGCCAGAAAAGACGCTAAGCTAACAGCATCGGAAACGTGTGTACAGCAGAAACTTTTATCATGGATCTGATCTGAAATTGGTATTAAATTCTTCTCTGACACTGATGTTCAGGACGACGGGAAAATGTTTGTGTGAGAAACGCTTACTATGGATTATGAAAATGGTGAATATTTTAGCAGGAAACAGGATTCTCCGGTGTCTTCACCTCCTATTGTGCTGTAAGTTTACTCCTTTATTGTACAACACAACACACTGGAGCTGGAAATATAAAGAGTCTTACACAAGAATTCAGGAGGAAAGAGTAGAGTGGATATTTAGCTGGTGTGTTGGATAGAATGAATTTTCCTCAGTGTTGAGCTGAACAGTGATACAGCAGTTTAGAGCTGTGTGTTAATGAGTCCAATGAAAAGATCACATTTCACATCACTTTAACTTTTCAATTAAAACATTAACCTTTGTTTAGTTTGTATTACAGACTCTGAATAAATACTAAACCTTCATTATTATTATCACTGGTGTGGATTTTACAAACACATCTGTTATAACTTTAGAGGGTTGTGTTGTTTACTTTTAATGTATTTAAGGAACAACAAGCTTAGGAAACACTCCTGTACCTTAAATAGAGTTTAGAGTGATATCTAGAAGTTCACATTAAGGTACTGAAGGTGTTTTCTGGATGGTATCAGTCCAGTGACTGGGAAAGGTCCAGTTTAATACCTTTTTATCATTTGCAATTAAGATTAAATAATAAAAGTGCATGGTGTAATAGAATCATTATGCTGATTTGTGATGATGTTTTCCACTCTGATGACTTCACCCTTCTCTAAAATCAGCAATTATATAAAAACTGGAGCATCTGATTCATGAAAACCAGACACAAATGATCCAGCATCAATTTTATATTGATTTTTTTTCAGTGGAAATCCTTTTTTTCCTTAAATAAAGATAACTCTAAATGTACAAAGTCTTGCAAAAGTTTTCAGCCCCCTCAGAACTAATCAGATTTGTCAGAATTACAAATAATGAATGATTCTTCCTCTCAGTATTTTTACTGCACTCCTGTTCTATAGTCAATTTCCAGTAAAAATGAATTATTGATGTCCAAGTATCTCAAAGCTCAGATGAAAGATATTCTCTTAACAATGAAATATTTCACCTGAAATTGACTTCATTTAAACAGCTTCAATTCTGATTAAAAATCACTTTTATTGAAGTGCCATTGAAGACACAGTCTGTATGAATGAGGTGAAAATGAAGTAAGGAGATTTCTAAGAAAATTAAAGATAATGTAATAGATATTCAGGATGGAACAGGGTGTAAAATTATATCCAGTTGGTTGGACATCCCATTGAGGTCAGTATTGAGGAAGTGGAAGCTGCATCCACATCACCTACACAAACACTACCTAGATAATGACTGGTGATGGAAGCCACAGTGAGGCCAACAGTCACCCTGAAGGAGTTACAGAGTAGAGCGTCTGAGAATGGAGTGAAGCTGCACCACACCTTTACAAGAGCTCTGTGTAGCTCAGGACTGTGTGGGAGACACGGCTAAAAACAAACCAGTTACTCAAGAAGAGCTGTATGAAAGCACAACAGTGACCCAGTGAAGATGTGGGTTTTATTGTGATGAGGCAATGATCTAAATACTGTATTCAGGTTCTGTGTGTGGTGTGACCCTGATTAACACCAATCTCTATAGTAACATATGGTGGTGGCAGCATCATGCTCTGGGAAAGCTTTTCATTCTGGGAGAAATTAATGAAAGAATGATTTCTTACAAAAGAACCTGCTTTCATCTGCTAAGAATAACCCAGAAATTTGTCCCAAAATAAATAATGAACTTCCACATTGTAAATGTAGTAAAGTTTACTTTAAGTGCTGATTGGTTTGGAATAAAAATACAGACTGGAACAATATGTGAGTTATTTATAAATGAAATCTTGTGAGATTTAAGTGGGTGAATACTTCTTCAAGGCACTGCATATTGTAACATCCTGTATCTGGTTTTAGATGAACTACTGCAGTAAATAATAATATATTTTCTACAGAATATATCAGATTCCCTGAAATGTAAAGTTTCTGCATTTTGAAGTTGAAAGCAGCATCAACTGAAATCACAGATCTGTATCACAGTGTGGATTTAATGGACTGTATGTGATGATGATGTGATGATGTTTGTGAGTGAAATGATGAAGCTGAAGCTGTGATGCAGGTTTACTGTGTGAAGCTGGAGACGAGACGGTCACACTGCAGGAAGTGGAAGGAACCACTATAACTCTCCATACTGGGATAACTGGAATTCAGAGTGATGCTAAGATTCAGTGGATTTATGGACCTGAGAAAGCAGAGGAAACAATATTGTTCAGTCAGGTGTTTAAAGGAGAAACTGTTACAGAAATCAGTGAGAGATTTAAAGAGAGACTGCAGCTGGACAGAATCAGTGGAGCTTTAACCATCAGGAACATCAGCAGAAACGATTCTGGAGTTTATTTATTTCAAGTTCTTACTGGACGTTTCTCATCTAGGACTTTCAGTGTCAGTGTTTATGGTGAGTAAAAGTGTTTCATGTCTCCTTCATGTCCATGTTCAATCTCATAACTTCATAATTAATGAAAAGGCCAATCAGAGCTGAGTGAACAATATCATTTACAGATAAATCTGCTCTGAAATAATAATATAATCATAACAAAGTAATAGGAATAGGAATGTGTAACATTTGTTGATACAGGCAGGATAGAAAGTTCTTTGTTAAGGGCAGTGCAATGTTTGTAGCTGGGAGTGAAAGCATGGCCTGATAAAGTTGCAGCCAAAATAATGACAGAGAAATTCATATTCCAAAACAATTGGAAAAACAAACCAGAAAAATAGAAATTGGAATGAAACTAAAACAGAACAACAAAAGGCTCAGAACTGCATGAGTATAATATAAAATATAATATAATTAACATAAATAATTAAAGCAAATTATCAAGAAGAGGTAAACACATCAAACAATTAACCAATGACGTGTCAGAGGGGCGGAGACAGCTCTGAAACCTAAACAAACACATGGAAAAGTAAACAGAAAGCAGCACCTGCTGATGTACAGAGAGGTGAAATGTGACAGAGAGACTGTTTATAACTGTTCTATAGATATTCACATTAACTGTAACTACACTGGGATAAAATTATGGTGTTTTATTTATTTTTAAATTGGAAATTGTAATGTTTGACAAACAGCTGAGGTATAAGAGAAATAACACACTTTGGTACATGCAGATTTAGGAAATTAATCAACACTAGGGATGATAACAGTAACACACACACACACACAGTGTTTATAGTATTATAGTTAGATTGTGTTGCTTTAAAAGAATTGTAAAGCTGTTATTTCTAATCCCTTCTATTATAATCTGTGTTTCTGTTTCTTAGCTCCAGTATCAGCTCCAGTAATAAGAAATCAAAGAGGACACCGAAGTGTGATTTCCACAGAGCCGTGTTTCCTCCTGTGCTCTGTGGAGAATGGAGAAGATGTGAATTTATCCTGGTACAGAGAGAATGAGAGAATCTCCACCACCAGTAACACAGATCTCAGTGTTCCCCTCAATCTCTCACTTCAACTACACCATGACAAGAACACTAACACTTACATCTGTGTGTCTGCAAACCCTGTCAGCTATAAAACATCTTCTCTCAGCATCACACAGCTCTGTTATCACACCTCAGGTACGTCAGAGACTCCAAACTCTCATCACTTTATATAGAAGAGAATCATGAATATTCATGATGGAGAGAGACAGAGGTGACTGAAGATCGAAAATAAATTCATTCCTGATGATCTGGTTAAAGAAAAGTCAGTGATTTAAATGTTTATGTGTGAAAGTCTCAGTGAGATTTATTCAGTGACCACAACATCATTCAGTGGAGTCGATATCACCAATACTGTGAAACAGTACATGGAGGATTCACATTTCACTGACTGCCATGGAAAATTAATCCAGTGTAGCATCATGTTACAGGTTTCTCATGGATTTGAGGCAGGAATCTAAATAACATGAGCTTCATCTGTGTCTGATGGAGAGCTGCTGATATGACCAGAAAATATCTCTATTGTCATTAATTAAACCACAGGACACTTTTCTGAGTTATTGTGAGAATCCCAACATCCTTTTATTTCATTCATCTACTTTTTATTGTAACAGTTACATTTAAACAATTTTGCAATAGAATTTTCTTTTACATTTTGTTTTACTGCTAATTCTGTTTTCATGGCAGAACTAAAAAAACTAAATATTACTTTCTTCAAGTTTTAATGAAATATTTTGATCATATCACTCAGCTCTATGTCTGTGTCATATAGAGGAAATAATTTAACTACATTTATAATTATATCATAATCTTTACAGGTAAAACTAAAGATTCCCATTCGCTGCTTCCTGCCCTGATATCTGCTGGACTTTTCATATTATTGATAATATTATTAACTCTGGGGTTTTGGCTGAAAAGGAAAAAGCACCAAGGCAAGTGATGATCTTTCTGTTCATGTATTAGTTCAGTGTTTAGATTTATTAAGTACAGTAACATTTAATCTGATTTGTTTGTGTTTATTTTCAGAAAAATCTGAGGAACTGACTTACGCTGATGTGAATATTAAAGCTCACACTGCAGAGAGAGATAAAGAGGTAAACTTCTGAAGAAAAGGATTTGGTATAAAATTCACAGGAGTGATAAAGTGATAAAGTCTCCCCCTGATTCAGATACTGAAATCTACTGCTGTGTCTTACAGGAAGAAAACTCCACAGTAACGGATGGTGAAGTGGAGAGAGACTCTGTGGTGTATTCACATGTGATGAGATCCAAATAATTCAACACATCTCTATATCCTTCTCGCTATTTAAATTGTTTTTTTTAGCATAAATCATAAACATTTTTTGTTATATAAACCATTTTCAGTGTGTAGATTCTGTACAATAACATTAAAGTGTGAGTTCAGTTAAGTTTCGATGTTTCAGTCAATATTTCAGTGGAGAGCTTGATGTGATTACAGGAAGTAGATTTCAGAGTGGGTTAACTGAGTCCTGTCTGAACGAGCGTTTCTGTTTGTTAAACCTGGTTTTGTTTCGTCTCAGACGTATTTACAAACTCATTAATCTCTTTGAACTGAGCGGTGCTGAGAAATCCTCTAACAGTTAGGGCGTGTCTTCAGGGATCAGTGTCTAATAGTTCAACATTTACATGCTCTGACTAGCAGAATTAAAGTGAGCAAAGAACCAAGTGTTAAAAAGTTCAAGCTAAAAAACGAGTTTCAGCGAATCATCAGTTTCAGTTTTCCAGCTGTTTCTCAGTGTTTACGCTTCTCACATTACAGCTGTATTGTTCAGATCAGATCCAGGATACAGAGCTCTGTGTTAGAGGTGTGTGTGGGACTGGTTTCTCAACCCGACTCCCACCTGCTCCTGATTCTGACTAAACCCCGCCCAGTTACACTGTTTTGTGACTAAACCCCACCCACTTACGCAGTTATTACGTTCTATTATTATTGTTCCACTGTTCTGCCCTGGTTCTGTTTCCAAAATAGACATAAATCAGTCATTTAATCCACAGGATCCCTGACCAGGATAAGGCGTGTAGTGCAGATGAATGAATAAATGCAGTAAATGCTATATTTAGAGTTAAAGCACAGAAATAGAAGAGAAATAACAGACACACTGCAGAGTAAAGCAGAAAAACCCTGAAAACACAACATCAGCCTGTTAAAGCTCCTGACTGAGAGAGAGACAGATCTAGAAGATAAAGATGTTAGTGTTGTGGTTTATTTGCTCTTCAGATTAACACGTTTACTGTAGTTCCTGAAAAACCTGATAGTCTGATCTTCTTCCTGGAACACAGTTTGTTCTGGTTTAGTGTGTGTAGCTCTAACAAACAGCTTCATAACAGTAAAGGACAGACAATGTGGGATAAGAGAGATGTGTGCAGTGTGTTTTTTGCTTTTTTAATAAAAATGTAAACGTGTAAATTCCCCTTTTATTATTTTTGCTTTATGGCCATTAAAAGGCTGAACTTCTGCCCAATTTGGGGAGGTTTAATTAAATTAAACTAAAAACCAGTAAGACTGTAAAGTTCCTCTCATTAAATGACAATAAGTCCATTCTGGTTTATTTCAGTGATAATATAAACACACATGGACACACAGCAGGTCATCAGTTCATCACTACTTTAGTTTGTTCATTTTCACCCACAGAGATCTGTCCTGTCCTGGTTTTAAAGGGCGTTGTCCTTCAATTAAATTATAAATGATGAATATTACACACAACTCTGCCCTCTGCTGTTCATATACAGTACTGTACAAAAGTCTACACACTTCATTTTTTGTAGAAATGTGTTTATTTAATGTGTTCTGCATTAATGAGTGAGAAAAAAAGAAAAACAACTAGGTTTTATTACTTATACAAACAAATTTTAATAAAAACATCTTAGATGTGTTCAGTAATAAGAGTAAATTTCATTAAATACAGAACTGATCCTGGTTTAAAGCCTTCACCTGATTTACTTTATTGCTGTTTTCTGCTATTTATTTCATTTTGTTTAACATTTTATTATATTTGAGGACTTTTGCACAGTACTGTACAGTCTATTAATGTTACAGAGATAAAAGTTAAGAAATATTTTTAACCTCTTAAACAACAACCCTGTTCTTTTACTGTCACCTGAATAAATATTTCTTCATATAAACTGTTTTTATTAAACCATAAACCAAGAACTGATCTCCCAGAGCTTTTACCAGGATCTACAGCTGATATTTCCTACAACACTTTCACATCACTTAGACTTTAACTTTTCCTTTCTTAATATCAGTTACAACAATAATTTATCATGTCATTTATAAGATATTAATATCCACTAGTTTTCTGCTTTAATCACAGAATCATAAAGAGATAAAGTCTCAGGAGTTTTTCCCAGTGTATAATTATCTCTAAAGTAGCTTTGTGAAATAAAACACAAAATAATCTCAATAAATAAGAAACTGTTCAGGTATCAGGTATTACACATGTATATTATTATGAGGATGTTCTATTTCATCTCTGTACATTTATATAGAGCATTAAACAGTTTAAAGAAGGTGAATAATGTGATTTTCTGTGAGAAGAGAAAGTTAATGTAAACAGTTTCTCCTACCGTAAAGATCTCAGTAAAGCCTCCAGGTCCGACGATAACGATGTCCTTTCGAATCACATCCATGTGAGGACACTGATGTCTAAATGGTCAACAATTAGCATTGTTCTGTAGCGGACAATCAGGTTTCAGGAATGTTTCAAGTGGTTTATCAACATTACTTTCATTCTCTTGTTATTACTGAGAAAACTCTCGGACCTTCACGAGCCGCCGCCTGCATTCTTCAAAATGGTGGACAGGACGGAAGCGAATAGTTTTTGTCTCCGCACGGGGCGGTGTGATTACCGTGACGAAGACGTGACGATGACACTGACGATTTCAAGCTTATTTACATGAAAGGATCCGAATCCTTTACAGACTGAAGACATTAGACATTATCGATGGTGAATCACAGAGTCCTACCTGTCTAGAAACTTCCTGCAGGTAAATCAGTTCTCTTTCAGAAGCCTGAGTGTAAAACCAGGAAGATGTTTCACCACATCACACAGGAAACATCCTGGACATTTTAAAGCACTTGACCAGTTACAGATATTCTGAAAGTAAAGATGGAATTTCAGGATTAAAAGTTCCTCAGCTGTTTATTTTATTTTTGTTAAAACTATGAGCAGTGTGACAGACAGTCCTGAGCTCAGAACAGACGAGGAAAAGGTCACTGTCCTGATCATTTCCATAGATTTGTTTACTGGATCATGTGGGCGATAAAACTGGCATTCAGTATAAAACAATGACTTATTCACTTCCCCTTTCTATCATTTAACACTTTCATAATGGAGACAGTTTTATATCACTGATGTGTTTTATCTTTAATATGATAAAGTGCTTCAGAAAGTATTAATTCTGAACATTATTTGGAAGAAGCAGTGTGGACAGGTGCAGTAGATACAGAACATCCCAAAAAAATCTTTAAATATCCTGAAGGGTGGTTTTATCAGTTTACCACACTAGGGGACGTGCTGTTATAGGAGGTATCAGTTACCTATCAGTATCAGTTTGTGGTATCAGTAACACTTTATTTTATTGTAACAGCAGTACACACACACACACACACACAGTGTTTATTCACCATCTGTTCATTACCTGTTTATTTTTAATCAAGTTTCATTTATTTATGAATATAATATTCCTGTTCTTGTCTTCTGGCTGCTGCACATTTTGGGTTTTATTCATGTTTAAAATAAAGGATTTTCATCTGAAGGTTGTTTATTTCTGTATGGTCAGGAATCGACTTTAATTCATCCTGAAATCTCCACATCACAGGAGAGAGAGAGTTCATGTTGTTGTGATCTGGAGTGTTTTCACTGTGAGATTTGAGTTCCAGGAACAGTGTGTGTATAAAACACACAATAAAGGAAGTGTGTACACTATCAGAGGAAATGTTTATGCTAAAATGATGTTCATCTGCTGGTTACATTATTAAAACCTAATAAATGCCATATTATCAATAAAACTCTACTGAGTATCTGTAAACAGCTGTAGTGTCTGTAAATAATTGCATTTATTCGCTCTAAATTTATTACAGAATTAGACAATTCAAAGACTTAAAATGAGGAACAGATTTAAAGTTAAAGTAGAATTTTAAAAGTTACCTGCTGTATATCCACTGAGTTCCAGACGGCTATTAAATGAAACAATGACACAGGTTTCAGTCGTAACCATTAAGTGACGTCCGCACTGATTGTTCTGAAGAAGAAAATCAGGTCTCAGGTTTCTAAAAATGACCTTCAGCATGTTTTCCATTCTTTTGCACTGAGGTGTAGATTTACAAATGGCTCTGTACACAAGTCAAACCTGTATGATGTTAATTGTTAGCTAATATAACTTCCTGTGTAAGCCAAATGCCAAATACACAATATTCATTAATCTACCATTATATAGCTTCAGATAGTTCATGACCAGTTTTCTCATCTATTGAACTCATTGTGTGTAAGTTCTAGACTTCTCAGTGATGTGGGGAAATCAAGCATAAATAATCCTCCAAAAACAATCTTGTTAACTAATTGATGAGATCTTACATAAAATGAACAAAATATATTAAAGGAATTCATGTAAATTGCTAACTTTTGCTGAAAATGATCATTTGGTCCATATCAGTGTCACCCTGCAGTCATGAGTCAATATCTCAACAGACTAAAACCTTCCTTGTTCTGCCTATATCACAATCCTCTATGAGGTGTTTATGATTTGCTGTTTGCTCAGTCTGCCACCTTGTGGCCAAAGTCTGTAACAAACCTGCTAAATGCTAAATATAGATGGGAGTCCAGTCCAGGATTTCTTACAACAGGTTTGATATTATAGTTACTGAATACACACTAAAATCAGTGGCTTGCAAACTAACAACTTTAAAATATAAATGAGTCTATTTCAGTTGTTGATTGATTTGATAAAGACTTCTCACTGATTTTTACAGGAAAAACTTTTGTTTTTGATTGAAATGTTATTTCAATCATTTAATGTGCGTAGCTTGTTTTATCTGTGTCAGAGCATGTGAGGTGTCTTTTTACATGTCAAGGTCTGCATTAAACAAAAGCAGTTAAGGAAACACATTTGCAAGGTTAAAAATAAAAAAAAATATATAAGCAATGACTTTTGTTACAGTTTCTAATGTAACAACAACAGCAACAAGTACTCAGCAATAATGTAAATTGTGTGTATATTGTGTTCATGGGAGGTATATACACAGAAGTGTACCGAAGCCTATCATCAGGTGAGAAACAAACAGAGATGTAGACACAGATGCAAAATATGCACAATTGTGAAATTATAATAATACTTTCAGGATGTTCAAGAGTCCCTCACATGCCAGGGCTTTATGCACTCGTGCAAACTAATGCTTGCTAAAGCAGTACATGTTTGACTATCTACACTACTGCTCAAAAGTTTGGGATCACTTGCATATTTCAGCTTGATTTCAGCTTCAGCAGTTTGATCAACAGTAGCTCGTCTGTTGGATCAGATCACACGGGCCAGGCATCAGTGAGCCTTGACCGCCCATGACCCTGTTGCTGGTTCACCACTGTTCTTTCCTTGGACCACTTTTGATAGATACTGACCACTGCAGACCGGGAACACCCCACAAGAGCTGCAGTTTTGGAGATGCTCTGATCCAGTGGTCTAGCCATCACAATTTGTCCCTTCATCAAACTCGCTCAAATTTTCCATTTTTCCTGCTTCTAACATCAACTTTGAGGACAAAATGTTCACTTGTTGCCTAATATATCCCACCCACTAACAGGTGCCATGATGAGGAGATCATCAGGTCTTATTCACATCACTGTCAGTGGTCATAATGTTATACCAGTATATGAACCACTGCTTGTCTGTACTATTTATTTATTTAAATATTTCTTTCTTTCTTTCTTTATTTAACTGTGCAAATTAACCTTGTGTACCAAATATGTGCAGTCTAATAGACAGATATAGATATATAGATGTGATCTAGTTCAAAGAATCATTTAAAAAGAATCGGGATTCGGTTGCAGCGCGTGACTAGAACTATCTGGAAGATTCTGTCAGGAGCATCGTGAGTGAAATGTCTGGCTGTCTCAGGTGCGTACATTTTGCTTTTAAAACACAATAATATATAAAAAAAACTTTTACTTTCCAGCGATTAAAATATTGCGGTATAAAATGGAACTGTTTAGTGAGGCAAACCCTTAACTAGAATTTATTATTTTGTTATAATGTCGATTTTTCCGTGTCGGAAAGCTAACTGCTAGTTCGGACTGCTTCACAGTAATCTGTTCTGTTAAAAAAATGGACATTAAAATATTTTATTTTATAATCTTCTGTATATGATGTGAAGTGTAGATTATTTAGATACAGGTTATTAGTTTTGGTCCGTGACTCAGTACAAAATGTCTGCTTTAGTGAGGTAATGTTTGTTTACGGCGTTGATTGTTTTCTAATGCTTTCATTGAGGATGATAAATTTATCTGCAAAGGTTTCACACATTATATATATTTTTTAGTTTAACACGCGTCATGTTAAAAATGGACACTCAGGAAAAAGTATCCGGCTTTTTATATGTTTAGCCGCCGGACGCTAGAATTTTCAGTTAAACCGTCGCGCGCTCTGATTGGTCGGCGGAGGTCACTCCACTGGCGTGACGTATCGCGCGACCATCTTGTGTAGTGGCGGGAGAAAGTCCTTCAGCGGTCAGCTTTGAATTTTAATAAAGCATTGAATTGTGTTTATAAAGTTAATTATAGTTACCTAGTTACCGTGAAGTGACGTCACAAAATATAGCTGTAAAGGAGTTAATAGAATTCAGGAGAGCCAGACTCATTTTAGGTAACAGGACATATTACACAGAAAAAAAAAAAAATAAATAAAATAAAAAAAAAAAAAGTTCAGTGACCAATAACAATCAATTCTTGAGATCACAACCAAATGCATTAATTAATTAATTAATTTGTATTGCAGATATTCAGTTATATCTGCAATACTTGTCTCTTCAGAGGAAATAAAGCAGAAAAACATTATAGTACTTTATATAGTACTATAATACACTAATCCCCCTCTATATCGTGGTTGATATATTGCGGTCCCGGTATATCACGGATTTTTATTTGAAACATAACTATTTTCCTGGTATAACTGCAAACCTTATAGTGAATTGTTTTTATGTTTAAATAAGGTAATTTATTAATAAAAATATAATTATTAAGTCTGAAATATAAACATTAATTAAAATAAAGTAAAATGTTGATAATATTTCAAATACTGTACAGCATAGTGTTGTTTAGGAAAGCCGGTGCGGGGATGCTGAGAATCAAAGTACAGTAGGGCTGGAGGAATGAGTTTGGCCAATCGGAATGCCTCATTCATTTAATCACAGTTGTGATTAGCTGCTGGCTATGCATGCAGTTGGGGAAAGGGAAGTAGAATTCTCCAGCATCCCAGTTTTTCGCGTGTCACTGTCCTGAGTGTTTAGTGTTGTTCTGTGTACACTGTATTTTTACGGTTTTTCTGTAAGCCCTATTTTGTCGCCCAAACACTCTGCACCTAATGCTTCTGGCAAGGAACATACATACATACAGTACTCACTATAAAGGTGATATTTCTACGAATTTACCCAAAATTCATCTCGCTATATGCTTGCGAATGTTTTCTGTGTGTGTTTAAAGAGTGTGGGAGGGTCATTTACGGCTTAAACAGTAAAAATAAAACATTTGGGGGTGGCGTCCGTGTATCACGGATTTTCGTTTATCACGGGTGGGTTTGGAACATACCCCCAGCCATAAATGGGGGATTATTGTACTATAATATTATAGTACTCGTATAGTACATTATAGTACTATAGTATAACTGTAGACACATAAGCCAAGGGGAAGTAAACTTCATTGTAAAGGGGCAACATTTGTTTAGTGAAATTGTGAATTTATGGATGATTTGGATTTGTGCAAATAAAGGTCAGTACACTTTTGAGCACACTTCTTCTTCTCAGTTGTTTGTTTGCTTTCTTATTTCCTGTATTAAACATGCTTAGCAGTGCTTAGAGAAATTTCATTCTCTGCATCTGTACTTACACTATGTGTATTCATTTTTAGGTGCAGTATTTTGGATGGAAATTTTGGATGCTTGTGTATCAGACTGAGTTGACCCAGCTGAAATGTTTCAGGTACAGTTATCTTTTAAATAGCCCAAATTCATGTTTTTTTGGAGTGTGTTAAATTATTTTAATTTAATTTTAATTTAAGTGCATAACACTCCACAACATACAAAAACATATGAACAGTTTATTAAGAAAAATTCACATTTATTTAATTAGTAATATTTTTTAGACAGAATGAAGATATTAATTATGCAGTGTAGAGCAGTAAAAGTTTGATTATAAATAAACTGTATAACATTTGCTGAATTTGTAACTAGGACATTTATAGGACATTTATGTAACAAACATGGGGATCACATATTTCACTTATGAGGATTAACTTTTAACACCAACCACACAAAAAAAGAACCAAGAATATTCTCCCTCTCTAAATTTCAAATAATTAGCATATTATTTTGTGTTGTACAGAAAGAACACAGTGTTTAGGGTTGCCTTATCTGGACATAATACAAATACACATAAATTCTCAAAGACATTCAGCTTTGTGTCTGCAGTATTGTCCAATTAAGAAAATATTTTTGTATTTGTGTGTAAAACTGGTGCTGATGGTAAGTCTTATGATGCATTTAATTGTTTTGTAGTATTTTAATTAGCACATCATAAGACGTGTGGACAGTAGCTTCTAAAATACAATTATAAACCGTCTTCTTAAAAGCAAACTTTTTTGGATGTTTTTTCATACACCATGTGAAAATGAATTTGCTGTATGACAAAGCTTTATGAAAGGAATTTCAGTAATTTATCAACTTCTTTTAGAAAACGATAATTTTGGATGTATATATCAGTGTTTCTCTCTATAAGGACTATCTACTTTCATAACAGAGACTGGGTGAAGGGGAACCAGTGACAGTTACTGCACACAGATATGAAATAATTCATTCATTTACATTCTCTCATTCACAAAAAATTCTAAATGTGACTATAGCACAATCCTTGACTGACCAGTTGTTGGGTTGTGTTCTGTTCCCAACAGGTTAAAGACTGTATTTCACATGAAGCATTAAAATAGTAGAGATGTGCTTTCACCTCAGATAGACATGATTTTACCACAGATAGACACATTTCCTAAGTAAATTAATTGACTTAATCTTAAAACAATGCTCAGTTAGAATATATTTTTTATTTAATGATATAACTAGCTACAGAATAATAATATGTAGCACATATTATTAAAAAGTGACATTAAAAATTGAATTGAGTATGATATTTACTGCATTCGTTCTCAGAATGTACATGTCCAACTTCCAGCATAAGAAAATCTACCGACCTACTAAACATCACAGCACAATAATGTAGTTATGTATAATTGATCAATTCAGATAAAGCAGTTAGATAGGTTTAACCAGCTAAACTGTACTAAAATGTAAAAACTAACTTTCTAGCTTGATTTAGATTCTAGTTTACATTATTTGAGCTTTAGAGAAAGGTTATATGTTTAAAATAGAGTGAACATTTAATTGTTACAGATCGTCCTTGTTTTTCTTGTAGAAGATGTTTCCATCTGGCTGTACCCTCCAGGTTACTGTGATGTTCGCCATATTCATGGCATTTTCTTTCAGCTTCTGCTTGATCTGAAAAACAGAAATTCAGTATCTGAGTACTAAATCTCATTTCATATTACTGAGGATCAGGCTGCATACTGGTGGGTGGCAGTAGCATGTGCCTTTGTGAAAAGACACTTGAATGGATCATTTATTGTCTGAATCACCTGCTCTAATATGGATGACTGCATGTCAGGATCTAACACACTCCCATCAGACTTCACCTGCAGTTTCACTATCTGCCGTTGCCTCACTGGTGGAACTGTGGAACACACACACACACACACACACACAGTTCAGTGCAAAAACAAGACAAAATGTGCTTTATTTTTATTCCAGTGTCACCCTCACTGCACCCTCACCAAACTTGAGCTTTACAGTATTTGAGCTTTACAGTATAATTTATAGCTAGTGTGACAAGGCACATAACGTTAAAATAAATCACAAGGTTAAATTTATAATAGATTTATAATAAAATTATATCTATACTGCATAAAGATTAATTTTGTGCCACATTTGAGACAGAAAACAAAAGTATTCTCCTTTTCTTCTCTGTTGTAAAATTGTCTGCTGTGAACTAGGTGATGTTAAGGAATCAAGAAAACATGAAAGTAAAATGAAAGCATGAAAGCTAAAACCATAATGAATGTACTGCTTTTAAACAATTTCATTAAATAGTCATGGAAAAAGTATTCACCGGAGTGACAAAAGAAAGCAAATTTACTGCTGCAGGTTTCGTCACTGATCAGACCAACAGCAAACGTTCCGCAATTCTGTGCGCCAAATAGATTATCTGGCTGGAAAAGCCCCCATGGAATGTTTGAAGCTATAGTCCCATCTGTCCATGTCCAAGTGTCCCTATATAGGCCAAACCAAAAACTGGTCATGAAAAACACTCGTTTCTGTAATTCAGAGTTTTCCACTGAGTTGGTTGCAGTGGCCAAATCAGTGTGAATTGTTCTGCAATAAGCCTGAGCTCCAAACCAGTTCAGGAGAGGAAGCGGGTAGGAGATGAATCTGCCAGAACCACTGAATCTAGCTGTAAAATAGCAATAATTAAAAAAAACATATTACTTGTGACAATATGCATATCCTATTTTATTTCAATTTTCACACAAGCACTTTGAATTGAAATTAAATTAACTAATTTAGTATTGAAATGAACTACTACAACATTTTTCACACTATCCAGATTAACAGATCTATAGCATAGTTAACCACACAGTACTTAGTATTAAACTGCCGTATACATTGTGTGTGTGTGTTAATTTGGATATTTGGAGTGAAAATGTTAAATAATGTGACATTTATAATGTCTCAAAGAAAAGCATTCATGAGCATGAAAAATATTTAAATAAAATGTTAATGTAATAGGGGAAATATGTATCCCATGGCTAGTGATGCACATGGGCAATTTTAATGAACTAGCTAAAATCCTAAATTTGACAAATTGTTGCAGAAAAAAGGAAATTTATATCATGGCTACTCACAATCGTAGCAGATAAAGGATTTCAGATCTGTGCAGGGAAAATCCAACCAGTAACCAGTCCAGTCAAGAGCAGCACATGCTTGATTCCCATTAGTAGGCTCAGAAAAGAGCCAGTTTCTCAAGGTTATGTTATTCAGTGGGAGGTCATTATAGGACCAACGCCAGCTATCTATGTTGTTATATAGTCCGATCCAGGCAGGGAAAATCATAAAATATCTCAGTGCTTCTGCTGCTATTCTTAACCAGTCATTGAAACTTTGAATTGCAGCCAGGTCATCATATGTTTCTCTGCAGTATCTCTGTGCCTCTGACCATGTCATTGGCGTCATGATCAGATGGTACTTGTGAGCAACAGTGGACAGGGTAATTGGCACATTACCTGTTGGCAGTAGTGTATTATTTTTTAGACAGAGCACTAGAGTCACAATAATGCCCTACATTGCCCTACAGATAATTTCATTTATAAACAGGATAAACATAGTCTGTCAAAAAGATAGATGTGGAGACTCTTCTGCTATAGACAAGCAAATAACCAAGGAGTGTCATAGAGAGATGGGTTGAGCTGTCATGATTGGCCAAACAGCTGATGACATAAACAAATGTAAATATGTAAATTGAATGCTAAGTGATACCATCTTGAATTTTGTATTTATTTATTACCAGAAATATTGCTGCAGAAATATCATGACAAGGAAAAATATCTTTAATAGAGGCAAAGAGTATTTGTAAACAAATCAAAAATATATAGAAAGCAATTTTAAGCTAAAAGGTAGTAAATATGTTTATAAATAGGCTTTATGGTCTTATATTTGTTAAATAATAATCTCAGAATTTAAAATATGAAAACCTTTCCTATGATATTTTCAATTGCTAAGATATTTTTTGAAATGTAAAAAAAACAAAAAAACAACTCACCAATGAGACACAAAAGTACAAGATTTAACTTCATGATGGACAAGTAACTGTGGGTGTCAACAGTGTTCAAGTTCACAATAATGTAGTTAAGAAACCTTTAATAAACAAAACCCAGAATAAGATTATTTTTATTATTATTATTAATATTATTTTTGCCATAAATCTCTGTGTATCTTAATTTGCCAGTGACATAACTTTAACTGAAATATAGTATATTCATAAAATACAACTATAAATAGTATAAAGTATTGAGTATGTAGCACAATTATTGTATAAAACAGTCTTACTGTCTTTTAGTAATTCGTACCATTAATACTTTTAAAGGTAACAGTTTTTCACCACTTTATCCTCATTTTGTATAGCACTCCTGACCACTGTAGATGCTGCTTACAATATAAGAATATCCTTCTCACCAAGTGTAATCAAGTTAAGTACTAGAGAAATAAGAGACATAACCAAGATAAAATTTCTAAATTATAAGAAGAGTTCACCGCACATACCTGTAAAAGGAAGATTTGAAGGCTGTTGTTTCTTCAGTGGCTCTTTAGGTTTCTGATCTTTGCTGTCAGCATCAGACTTTCTGTAAGTCTTAACTTGGGTGTGCACTCTTGAAATTTCTGATTTCTTATTCAAACCTTTCTTAAGCATCCACAGAGATTAAACAATGGCAGGAATTTACAATGTGGAAAACTGATTTGCATAGGGTATGAGTCTGCTTATTTAAACAAAAGTAGAAGATGGAAATACCCATTGATTGTCCTTAGTCTACCTTTGATATTGGCAGGCGATTAAGAAGAAAGACTTTTGAAGATGGGAATTACAGGTTTTATACTGATATTTTATTCTCAATTTTAGGTTGGTGACCTGATCATGCATTCCTAAGCTTCTGAATTTTGCATTAGGATTTCTGTAATACAGAGTCCATTTAAAGTTACCTACTCATCTTTTGCACTCTGACATAATATATATGGGATCCCCTTTAACTGTTCATTTTAATATTTCAGATAATCTCAGGTCTTTTCAGCTGAGTTAGGATGATAATGTAAGGTAACTTTTAGTAAGTGTATGCATTATTAGTTAATAGACTGCTTTGAATTTAGGAGACTCAACGGAGAAAACAACATATAGAAAACTGTTGAAGGAAATAAATGTCTCCTCCTTACTGATAAAAGCTTTCCCTTAAACTGAATGTTTACAGAGAAGATTAGGTAAGTATTCACCCACTTTGGAACTTTTACAAAATTTGTTGTGTTACAACCTGGAATTTTATGGCATTTACAAGCAATGGTTGTCCTGTGAAAAGCTGCTTCCATGAGAGATGTGGATCTCTCAAGCTCCTTCAGACTTGCCTTTGGCCTTATGGCTTTTTCTCTGACTAATCCCCACTTTACCTGCACACATAGTCTTGGTTAAGCCTTGCTTGATTCTTATCATTTTTAATGATGGATTTACTGGTGCACTGTGGGATGGTCATTGTTTGGGATGATGGTGACCTGATATTTCTAACAAAATATAAGCTTCATCCCTTCACAAGGTTTACAAATCAAATTTCTCATCGTAGAACTCAGTAAATCCTTGTGAAAGCTTTATTTGCGTTTGGTTTTTTGAATGTATGTAATGTATTTCATCATTAATAACATGCTTGCTGTTCAAAAAGTACAGCATTTGATTTGTACAAAATGCTTTCATACCCAACAAGCTTCATACCAACACTTTGTATACTCATTTTTGGGTGGCACAGAATGGCATCTCATTTGATAATAGAATATAATAAAGCAACACACGTCTTGATACAAATACAGAGTAATAAGTATAAAATTAGCACAGAAATAATAAGATACATCACAAAAAGTATAATATATGCTAGGAATTCAGAAAGGGTTCTAAAATTTTCCTGCAAATTATGATTGTGAAAATCTAATACTAGGTTAGACATCTATAAATAATCAAGGAAGAAATTATATAATTAAGCTAATTGATTATTTGTAAAATATTCAGTTCTTTTAATCATTTTCATGATGGGATAAGAGAATCTGTACATGCTTAGTCATTTCTTGAATTTTCCTTTTCTCTGTTGAAACTTTCATTTGCGTTGTGTTTGTCCAGGACTTGGAGGTTCTGAGGTTAACCAAATTAATGCAAATGGTCCTTTGAAGTAGATGTACACTATATTGCCAAAAGTTTGGGACATCTGCCTTTACATTCATATGAAATTTAATGACATCCCATTAGTAATCTGTAGGGTTTACAGTTTCAACTCTCCTGGGAAGGCTTTCCACAAGGTTTAGGACTGTGTTTATGGGAATTTTTGACCAGTCCTCTAGAAGCACACTTGTGAGAACAGGCACTGATAAACAAGAAGGCCTGGCTTGTAGACTCCGTTCTAATTTGTCCCAAAGGTCAGTTAAGTACCTCCATACCAAACTCGCTCAAGCATGTCCTTATGGACTTTGCTATGTGCATTGGTGTGCAATCATGTTGGAACAGGAAGGGGTCATCCCCAAACTGTTCCCACAAAGTTGTGTGCATGAAAAAGTCTTGGTATACTGAAGCATTAAGAATTCCCTTCACTGGAACTAAGAGACCATGCCCAATCCCTAAAAAACAACCCCACACCATACTCCGCCCTCCACCAATCTGTACACTTGGCATAATGCAATCAGGCAAGTACCGTTCACCTGGCAACCACCAAACTTAGACTCATCCATCGGATCATCAGACAGAGAAGCGTTATTCATCACTCCAGAGAACACATCTCCGCTGCTTTAGAGTCCAGTGGTGACGTGCTTTGCACCACTGCATTTCAGCCTTTGCATTGCACTTGGTTATGTAAAGCTTGGATGTAGCTGCTCGACCATGAAAACCCATTTCATGAAGCGCTCTGAAGGCCACATGAAGTTTGGAGGTCTGTAGCTATTGACTGCAGAAAGTTGGAGACTTCTGTGCACTTTGTGCCTTAGCATACGCTGACCACACTCTGTGAATTTACCTGGACCACCGCTTTGTGGCTGAGTTGCTGTTGTTCCCAATTGCTTATAGTTTGTTATAATACAACTAACAGTTAACTGTGGAATATTTAATAGTGATGAAATTTCACAAATGGACTTATTGCAGAAATGACAACCTATCACGGTTGTGTTCAGTGAGCTCCTGAGAGTGACCCATTCTTTCACAAATGTTTGTAGAAGCAGTCTGCATGCTTAGGTGCTTGATTTTATACACCTGTGGCCATGGAAGTGATTGGAACACTTTTCAATGGTAAGTGGGTTCCAATCAGTGATTTGGAGGGGTGTTCCAAAGCTTTAGTCAATATAGTGTATTATCAGTCACTGATGATCAGTCATCAAAGAAGCACATTGTCTACTTTTTTTGAGCCATTGCTGAAATCAAACCAACCTTTCTAAACCCAAACTAGCCTTGCACAAGTTAAGTAGTCTTTAGTTGTCACATATACATTACTGCACAGTGAAATTCTTTCATTGCATATCCCATCCTTCTGGGTTGGGGTCAGAGCACAGGGTCAGCCATGATGCAGCCCCCCTGGAGTAGGGTGGGTTGGGGGCCTTGCTCAAGAGTCCAACAGTGGCAGCTTGGCAGTGCTGGGGCTTGAACCCTGATCTTCTGGTTAACCACTCAGAGCCTGAACCACTTAAGCTACCATCACCCACAAGATAAAGCACTTGACTGGGCAGGACTGTGGGATGGTTTGAACTTGTCTGTAGAATGTCTTTTTTAATGTTTGAAATACATATTCGTTGTTTATGTTTTAAAATTTTAAATCAAACTGCATTGGGTGAGAATTTAAATATTTTATGACTTGCTGTAGAAAATGATCATTTTGGTCATACTAACCTAAAATCAGGATTTATTTCGCTGCCATATCTGCATCAGCTTTCCTATGGTAGAGTGTATGAAGGAGAACCAGTGTCCATCACTGAGCCCAAATATTACATAATTTAAAAAAAGTAGCTTATGTTTGAAGGTCTGTACAACCCTTAGCAAACTAGTTCTGCCTCCACCTTGTGTTTAAAGTGCTTATTGCACATAAAGCATGAAAATGATGCGGACATGCCTTTACCACATACTTAAGGCATTTTGATCGATTTGACTATGGGTGCTGACATTGTGTTCCTGGCATTACTCTACTCTTGCCCTGCTACATCCATGTTGCAGCAAAGTATTCTCTACCATAAAAAGGCTGCAGAGGGGAAGAATGTGCAGGTGGGCAGTTTATTAGAAACAATAAACAATCCAAATCTAAAAACAGAAAACAAGGTCAAGTCAAAATTTAACCCATTGGGAAACTAGAGTAGAAAGTCTTTGTGTGATAAGTTGTTTTAATCATAATTCTTTCAAAATGATAAATCTACAAAGGAGCTACAGAGTTGTAAAAGCCATACTTCAAATTTTTATTGTGTAAATGTATCGTTAGAGTGTTTCTGTTTATTAGTTGTTTAATGTAAATATTTCCTTGGTTTATATTTGTTTTATACTGTACATGTTCTTATTGATGTCATTTTTTGTAGCTAAAGGGATAGCCATGCTGGGGGCACATGTATAAGATGTACAGATGTGGCATTAAAAAATGAGCGCTTTTTTCCACGGCATGCTGCGATTCCGCCCACAGTGTGTCGCAAGATTCTGCAAGTCAGCGCTTTAGTATTTAAATGCATGTGTTGTACTTCACAGGATTTCCACCAGGTTCAACTCTGGCCAGAGCACATTATACAGTATAATTACTCACAGTCAAAAGTCAAAGTCAAAGAAGCTTTATTGTCACTTCAACCATATATAACAGATGCAGTACACAGTGAAGTGAAACAACGTTCCTCCTAGACCAGAGGTGCTACACAGAACACAGACAAAGTACAGTGAAGCAGACAAACATAGAACTAAACATAGAGATAAAAAAATTAAACTATGATTTAAAAATTAAAATTAAACTAAAAAAAAATTAAACTATACTTAAACTATACTTAAGTGCAATCTTTAGGACATACAAGAAAAGTGCACAGGAAGACAAGACAAGACAAACAACATATAGGCCGACTTTGTGCAAAGACCAAGACAATGTTAGACAATGAAAGAGCAGTGTATACAGTGATTTCAGTTATTGCAGTTATTAAAGTGACACATGTAACAAGACTAATATAAATATAAATGTAAAGTGAAATGTAAAGTGACATGTGCGTGCAAACAGGACATTTAGTGTGTGTGTGTCTGACTATGTCCAGCACAGTCCAGTTTTTTTTTTGTGCGTGTGTGTTATGTATTGTGTGTGTCCGTGTCCAGCACAGTTCAGTTCTCCTTTGAGATCAGATCTTGGTTGTACGTGTGTGTGTGCGCGCGTGTGTGCGCGTGTGTGTGTCCAGCTCAGCTGAGTTCTTTGTTGAGATACCTGATTGCCTGAGGGAAGAAACTGTTCAACAGTCTGGTTGTGCGGGTCCGAATGCTTCGGTACCTCTTTCCGGATGGCAGAAGGGTGAAGAGTGTGTGAGGGGTGTGTTTGCTATGTAGTCTTCATACTATTGTTAAATACGCTTGTAATTTATCACGTTATGTTAAAAAGTGTCCAATAAATTTGTTAACTGCACATTTAGTGATTGTGAGAAAACATCCACAATAAATTCTGAAAGAAATAGACACAGTTATTCTATATATATATATATATATTAATACTTTAATACATATATAATAATATTTACATTTTAAATGAATATGTATAAATTTACCCGTGACTGTGTGAGTGTAAAGCTGCGAAGTATTTTTGTGTGCTTTGTAAATACTTAATTGCGCTGGTGTTGTCCTGCCATCTGCGCATAACTTTTTTTGTACAACTTTAAAGATGCCTGTGCAAAGATAAAAATTAAAATGGAAAACCTCTTGAGATTAAAGTCATTATAATGCAAAATTTAACTGGTAGTTATTCCAGAAAAAAAGTCAAACTAAATAAAATTGTGACAAAGTAGTAATATTTTGCGAATAAAGTTAACACTATGAGAATAAAGTAAAAATCACGAGATTCGTAGCAATACGGGATTAAATTCGTAATATTTTGAGAATAATGTCATTATTTACATTAACGTGTTTAGAGTGATGAATATCATATTAGGCCTATTTGTGTATAGTGAAATTAATGTATTAATAAAACGACTTAATGCATTAAGCTACGTTGAGAATACGCATAAAAGTGAAACTTTACTCGTTGCATGCGCATCTACCTGTTTTAATAATAAGGTAGGTATCTATCTGCTTTGAACATCTGCTTGTTCACATTACTCCAAACACGTTGATGTATATGGCATTATAAAAAACATTACAACTTAATCCCTATACTGCATGAGTTTAATACTGTTATTTTAACTTTTTTTAAACATTACCGTATTTGCATCTCTGAAAGCTATTTAGCTTTTTTCCTCAGACAGCTATTTAATGCCTATTAACGCCAAATTCGAATAGCATTAGATACTATTCACACTAAGTACAAATGGCTTTGATACAATTTTTTTCATCAATCAAGCGGTTGTCCTAACCATTTCACAGTCTTTTCAACTGGTAAATCGTTTTTTTTTTTTGTAAATGCAGTTAATACCAAAACATTCACACTATCTTTTGGGGCGGGAGTCCTAAGCTATAAAATGCTGCATCAAACTAGCCAATGTACAGTGTATGCATTTGCAGTTCATGTAAAAGTGTCACTTATTTGGTTGCTGCACATCGACCCGTGGTACTAAACTGTTAGAAAATTTAATCTCACAACAGACATGGAGGCAAAGACATTCTATAAGAAAGTCGCCGTTTGCGCTAGCAAGAAACAAAGGGTAAGAAAGTATTTTTATTTACACCATTTCTCGTTCAGTTTGTGTTGTACTTCTGTGTTAACCATCAAAATGTCTCTACAGAAATCTGGAAAGGAGAACAAACCATGTCCAGGCACAAAAACAAGAGCAACTACTCGGCTTGTACAAAAGAAATCGGTATGTAATTGTTTTTTTTGTAACACTGATAAGCACTCATGTACATGTCCATGCTGTAATAAATGTTTTAAAATTACTCTTAACGTTGGTTTCTTCTGGCTGCACTGATTAAAAACCACTGTCCCACCATAGTGAAAGTTTTGAAGCACAAGTTAACCGCATTCACACGAAAGCTTCTGAATTTGGAGGCAAGAGTTGGCTGGTTGGAAGAGCGTTTGAAAGAAAAGGCACCCCCGTCACGTCCGCCGACAACAGATCAGTCCACCTCCACAGACGGTCCGGTCGATGCTGGCGACAGTCCTGTATTGATGTTGACTCTTTTGGAGATTCCGAGTCTAGAGTCTTCTGAAAATGGACCATTTCTTCAGTCACTTGGACGATGCAGATATAGGCCTAGGTTTTCCATATATATTTTTGATAGATATACATATATAAACAATTTTATATAAATCTATATCTACAACAGATGATTAGGGCTAAGCTAAAATTAAGAAATAAAAACATCTCGAGATTGAACTCATTACATTGTGAGATTAAACTAGTAGTTTTTCTACTTTTTTTTTTTTAAATTTTTTTTTTTTTAAAAATAAACAAATTTCCCGGGACAATTGTAATATTTGGAGAATATAGTCAATATAACGAGAATTAAGTCGAAATATTTGTGATGTGAACAAGCAGCCTGCCTTATTAATAAAACAGACAATGTTAGGGACATGCGCTCAAAATCTAAATGCAATGAGCAAGGTTTTACTTTCAGCGTATTCTCTACGTGGCTTAATACATTAAGACAGTAATATTAATACACTACATTCACATATGAAATATTTATATTAATAATACACAAAATTTATATAGATACACACAATATTTTGACCTTATTCTCGAAATACTGTGACTGTATTCCAGCAATATTGTTTATTTTGAATTTTCTTTGAAAAACTACTAGTAAAATCTTGTATTATAATGACTTTAATCTCAGGATGTTTTTATTTTTTTATTTTAACTTTTTAAAAAAAAAAATTAAAGTATTATTTTATTCCTCCATTTTAGGCCATGTGCTGTTTATTTATGTTAATAAATTACACAAACCAATGTTCACAAGGTGCAAGTTTGATAGTACTCGCCACTGTCGCTACACCCTAGCAAAATTATCTGCAACCCATGCAGTCTCCCTGCAGGTCATGACATAAAATTAATAATCTATTGATAAATGTTAATGGACAAGACTTTCTACTTTTATCATCACCCAGCATGACTTTTGCACAAGACCCTGGCTATTCTATCCTTTCCCCATTAAGCTCTAAGTAGCACTTGTTACATGGATGTACAATATCGCCAACCCATTTTCACTTATTTTCCACGCCCTCAATGACATCATGAAATCTTATGGATAAATGCATTGTATCCACATGCACAATAACGGCATTTTGAAATGACCAAGATCAGCAAGATTCATTACCAAGACATCAGGAGAATTCAATTCAATTTATTTTTGTATAGTGCTTTTAACAAAGAGCATTGTCTCAAAGCAGCTTTACATGAGAAACGACATAAGAAAACAACAAACGTATAAACAGACAAACAGACAGACAGAATGAGATCTGCAGGACGTTCCACTCGAGAGATACATCGCCATCTGAATTCTATTGGTGTTCACGCAACACTCTGCACAATCAGAAGACATTACAAAGAACAGACATCACGCAAACGTAATCCTCGCAAAATTACTCCGTAAGTTACTTACCTCAACGCTATCTCAAATGATACAATACTTTGTAGTTTATTTTGCCTAAAGTGTCAAATATTTAATATCTTTTAATATCTAACAGCAAAACCAACTACGAAGACTGATTTAATTGCTGCCATCGAAAAGGTCTGGTTTGAAGAACTAAAAGATACTACATGCAACAACTACATAAATAGACTGTTTAAAGTTCTTCCAGTCGTGGTTACAAATCAGGGTGGACATACTGGAATGTAGTAGCTGTACAAAACACAAACTAAAGTGTAATCCCGTTAAATCTGTAATTCTGCCAATGTAATCACTCAATAAAAACCTTAAAATAACAAAAACGTGGTCTGATTGCATGAAATAAAAAATAAACATTTTGGTTAGAAAGTATTAAACCGATTAAACTAACTAAAGACTACAGATGTGGCATTTAAGAATGCGCGTCAGAGGGACAGGAATCCCGCGACGACTTGTGGCATTGTGCGGCATTGCGAGTGACGCTCTCGCACAGGAAAGACGAGACCAGTAGGCGGCAGTCGTGTTTCATGTACATTGAAATCGATCAACATAACGTGGCGCTCCGGAGAGCAATTGGCGTATGATATCAAAGTACCACAAAAGCTATTTAAAAGCTTACGGAGCAGTCTGTTCTTGCAGCAGGCTACTTTGATGTCATAAACCGATCGGTCTGCGAAGCGCTGCATGAATTCGTAGCAATACGGGATTAAATTCGTAATATTTTGAGAATAATGTCATTATTTACATTAACGTGTTTAGAGTGATGAATATTATATTAGGCCTATTTGTGTATAGTGAAATTAATGTATTAATAAAACGACTTAATGCATTAAGCTACGTTGAGAATACGCATAAAAGTGAAACTTTACTCGTTGCATGCGCATCTACCTGTTTTAATAATAAGGTAGGTATAACTTATCTGCTTGTTCACATTACTCCAAACACGTTGATGTATATGGCATTATAAATAAAACATTACAACTTAGTCCCTATATTGCATGAGTTTAATACTGTTGCATGAAGTCAAACACATTAAATGATGTGCTTGGCCACGGAGTTTCTCTCAGAAGCAGATTAAAACAAGCAACAAAGAAAGTAAACGTGTGGAATTCATATTTAACATTTTCAGCTGTGAGTTTTCAATGTCATAACTTCATGGTGTGAGGTTTTATTGCGTGTGATGGAAGCGGGAAGAGCGCGTTGCCCTGCTGAACACGGAGCGCGAGCGTCCATCAGGATTCGTTTAAAAAAAAATCTTAAGATTCTACAAATGCGCCCTTCTACTTATGCAGTTATTTTGAGTGTAATGGATAAAACATATTGTGCCTAAAAGCTATTTTAAGCCATTGTTATAATATTATAGTAATATGTAAAAATTTGTTTATGGACTGGTCAAATGGCTCTAACATTTTTATAGCTCAGTTATTAATAGTTTTTACATCATACGCGTTTGATCGTTACTGTAGCACTTATATATTATCTTATGTCATGTTTATATATTCTCTAAAACACTTCTAAATATGAAATATATCTATCTATCTGAACATGGTCTCTGTTTAATAATCACTGCGGCATATCACTCCCGCAGCCCGCTGCTATGTACAGTACTATAAACTCGTGCGCTCTTACTTCCCACATTCATCCGAGGTTATGTAGCGCATTTCTTAGACATTAAATGGCATATAAAAAACTTTACAGGAGCCTCCGCCTACTACAGTATTGTTCTTATAATTATTTATTGTTCGTATTAGTATACGTATATTAGTATTAGTATATTGTTCGTTAATTGTTTCACAGCTTAAATATACATTAATATACATAGACTAACCCAGACAGCTGTTTGTTAGTGGATTAAAATAAGGGAATTTTTATGATGTTTTTGAGGCGATCTCTTCGCCTTTCTTCCCCAAAGAGGTGCTAAATGTAATTTACATGTAAAACCCGGTTCGAGCGGTGTTCAGACGATCTGAGATATCTTCCCCCACAATGCTTCCCCCACACTGACTTTTAGGGTTGGGGAGGGTTTACTCTTATGAGTTAGACTGTCAGAACATGGTGCCGAATTCGGGGATAAAACTGTACAATAACTCACCTTTGTATGTCACAATCTAGTCTTTAGTTTAATCGGTATAATACTTTCTAACCAAAATGATGAGAAAGCTGAAGAGTCTGCGTAATGTTTATTTTTTATTTAATATAATCAGACCACGTTTTTATTATTTTAAGGTTTTTATTGAGTGATTAAATTGGGCGGGGTTTTCTTTTATGATAGCTTGCTCGAAGAAAGACAGGTCCATTATCCCTTCAAATATTGCAATCGGTCCTGGTTCAAGTCTGGATATTGCCCCCCAAACAGTGCTTAATTTGTAAATGAATAATTTCCGGAACAAAACCAGCAGTCTCTCACCGCTGTGACCGACACCAACCACACAACTTCAGTTTTCCTGGAACATGACGTCACTAGCTCAATTATAAACATTAACCCGTTGCTGAATGGTCTCGTGTATTATTCTGTTCCATATCGATCATATATTTCAGATGATATGTGTTCCTAAATACTGACGCCCGCTACATTAGAATGTATTTAAGCCCCAAGTCGAAGCCATTTAACTTTTTGCCAGGGGCGATTCTAGGATTTTCATTTAAAGGGGGCTCAGCCCCCAATGAGGGTAAATAGTAAAAATAAATAAATTAATTAATTAAAATAAAGGTTTGACTAACAGGGTAGGATGGTAAACATTTGAGTACTGAACAAGCCAAATACGAGTCTTCCTGATCACACACACGCACACACACGTCCTCTGACCCTCGTTCTGTGACGCCGTGGTCTGCGGATTGAAGAACACGCTGAAAGACGGGGAAGAGCCAAAGTCTGCCGGAGTTTTTATATAAAATTTAAAGGGGACTGAGGAGATCACCAATTTGTGCAGAGCATGGGCTTCGCTAGGCCATTTCTAATCAGCCCCTCTAAAAATTCTGTGATTCTCCATAAACTGTACACAAATTGGTGATCTCCTCAATCCCCTTTAAATTTCATATAAAAATGGCGGCTCTTCGGCTCCTCCCTGTCTTTCAGCGCGTTCTTCAGACTGCGGTGTCACAGAGCGAGGATCAGAGGACAAGTGGGTGTGTGTGTGTGTGTGATCAGGAAGACTCATTTGGCTTTTTCAGTACTCAAGTGTTATACACATCTATGCCATACAGTGGAATGCTGCAATAAGTTTACCATCCTACCCTGTTACTAAAACCTTTATTTTAATTAATTAATTATTATTTTTTTTACTATTATACCCACATTGGGGGCTGAGCCCCCCTTAAATGAAATTCCTAGAATCGTTCCTGGTGTAGAGTTTATGGAGAATGGCAGAATTTTAGGAGGGCTGAATAGAAATGTTAGGGGCCCATAGAAATGTTAGCCCACCTAAAAATGGCCTAGCGTCGTCCATGCTGCTATCATATGCTTTCTGCTATCTGCTACCATATGCGATTTAGTAGGACTGTGCTCAGTATCATTTATCTGATCAGTGGAGGTTTCTGTCACCGATGACGTGGTTGCGTCCTCCGTTACTGACCGGTGTAACTCGCTTTGCTTCTGTCTCCCACTATCTTGATAAAAGGTGTGCAGTTCCATCTTCTCGGGATCTCTTTTGATCAGGCACACCATCAGCTTTTCTTGTGGATTTTAAAAAATTAAAAAATATGTTTGACGGTCTCTTTGACATTTTTAAAATATATTTATTTAGGTAGATCAATAAACCATTCTTTTTTCCGCTGCTCTCTGCACGCGAAACAATAATCACCAACCAATCAGAGTGATTGTAGATGCGCATGCAACGAGTAAAGTTTCACTTTTATGCGTATTCTCAACATAGCTTAATGCATTAAGTCGTAATTAAGTGTAATACTATACACAAATAGGCCTAATATATTATTCATCAAACACGTTAATGTAAATAATGACATTATTCTCATATATATGTATTAAAGTATATATATATATATATATATATATATATATATATATATATATATATATATATATGTATGTAAGAACTGCGTTATACTGTATAATGTGCTCTGGCCAGAGTTGTACCATGTGCCACCTGGTGGGAATTCTGTGAAGTACAACACATGCATTTAAATACCAAAGCGCCGACTCGCAGAATCTCGCGCACACTGTGGGTGGAATCGCGGCATGCCGCGGGAAAAAGCGCTCATTTTTAAATGCCACATCTGTAGATTGTGACATACAAAGGTACAATACAGGTAAAGGTATAGGTATTGTACAGTTTTATCCCCGAATTCGGCACCGTGTTCTGGCAATCTAACTCATAAGAGTAAACCCTCCCCACCCCTAAAAGTCAATGTGGGGGAAGCATTGTGGGGGAAGATCTCTCAGATCGTCTGAACACCGCTCGAACCGGGTTTTACATGGAAATTACATTTAGCACCTCTTTGGGGAAGAAAGGCGAAGAGATCGCCTCAAAAACATCGTAAAACTTCCCCTATTTTAATCCACTAACAAACATCCTGCTGTCTATGTATATTAAAGTGTATTTAAGCTGTGAAACAATTAATGAACAAAATTAAATCAGATAGTATATCAAAACTACTGTAGTAGGCAGAGGCTCCTGTAAAGCTTTTTTATATGCCATTTAATGTCAAAGAAATGCGCTAAACTCGGTTGAATGTGGGAAGTAAGATTCCAATAACGAAAAATGAAAACAAAAATTAGGAAATTAACTGTAAATTGAAGTTCACGGTAGTGTTAAACTAATGTAGGCAATCACACAATATAAACAGTACAGTATAACGGTTATACTGTATGTATAACGGCGGACGATAACGTAAGTTATGTTCAATGCAGGTTTCAAGCATGAAAAAGAGTAATAATTAAATCATGAATACTTTATTTACATTTGAACTCTACATAAACAATATACTTCAAAAATGTGGCTCTCAAACATTTTATGATCTCTGTCGCTTGCTGGAAATAAGCGCTGGAGAGAGGTTAACTCATCCGCTGGCAAAGCACATTATAGGAGAGGTATTAAGATAATGACAAGATAATTGCAGATAAGGATCAAACGATCCTTATCGAGTCTATCGAGTCTTTATTAAGAATAAAGTATTTACTGGGTAGGGTTAGGGGTCAGTAAGGGAAAGCTTTTATTGCCAATACTGTAGCATCCATGTAATAATTTTACTAAATGTTATTTTATTACAATTTATACTCTAGGTGGACTTATAGTTTTTCATCAAATAAATGTGAATAGGTGTGGATAGGTCTTTGCTTACAGACATTAAACAGGTTTCCCTGACAGAAGTTTTGCATTTAATAAAAGATATCAAATCAAAAACTTGCACCGACCCTTAAGCAACAAAGGTCAGCGGACACGCATCTGCTTGTTTGGTCCAGCGAGCTTCAGAGCACACGAGTTTACAGTACATGGCTGCGGGAGTAAGATGCCGCAGTGATTATTAAACAGAGACCATGTTCAGATAGGTAGATATATTTCATATTTAGAAGTGTTTTAGAGAATATATAAACGTGACATAAGATAATATATAAGTGCTACAGTAACGATCAAGTGCGTATGATGTAAAAACTATTAATAACTGAGCCATAAAAATGTTAGAGCCATTTGACCAGTCCATAAACACATTTTTACATATTGCTGTAATATTATAACAATGGCTTAAAATAGCTTTTAGGCACAATATGTTTTATCCATTACACTCAAAACAAGTGCGTAAGTAGAAGAAGGGCGCATTTGTAGAATTTTAAGATTTTTTTTTAAATGTATCCTGATGGATGCTCGCGCTCCGTGTTCAGCTGCCTGCAGGGCAGTGTGCTCTTCCCGCTTCCATCACACGTAATAAAACTTCACACCATGAAGTTATGACATTGAAAACTCACAGCTGAAAATGTTAAATATGAATTTTGCATGTTTACTTTCTTTGTTGCTTGTTTTAATCTGCTTCCTATATAGTATATAGTAACTATAAAGTTACTATTTGTAACATAAAATGCGACCTGACCTAAAACGCCCCTCTTAACTTCCAGAAGGAACCCTCACCCAAGTATTAAGATATCATTTAAAGGCAAAACACATCACAGGTTCTACTAGCAAACCGAGGAGTAGTGTGCAACAACCCACACTGGATCAGTGTACATGGTGTTTGAGTAGACAAATGTTAGACAGGCATAGTACTTCTACAGCAAAGTTGATTGCCAGTCAACATCGTTGCTGACCAGTGCCTGAAAGAAGTGATCAGGATTGACGCTTCTGACTCGTTTCTGACTGAGCTACCATTAAGATCATCAATCAAGTCCAGGATTCATGAAAGAAATGCAAAGTAGAGCTGCTATCACAAACAAAAAGTGTTGTTTTGACAATGGACTGCTGGACATTGGTAAGCTCGCTTAATTACTTGGGTACAACTGCGTACAAAACTGGGTACAAAAGCGAAGAATGGCATTTTGCTAAGGCCTACGCCAAACAGTTTATAAAAGTGGCAAAGGAGTGGGAGATGCAAAATCACTACTGTTGGTACGGACAGTGCAAGAAACATGATTGCTGCATCTAGATAGCTTCCTTTTGAACATATCCCGTGTTTAGCACATACATACAAGAGCAATAATCATAGCTCTTTGTGAAGGCGGCTTTGATGCCATTTTAGTGAAATGTCTTTTCAAACATAGCCTGTCTAATATGATAGACCTGAAAGCACAGCAATTGCTCATGGCCTAGGTGAAAAATCTAGTGCAAGACATTCTCACAAGGTGGCATTCCACCCTCGAGATGGTCAGCTGGATACTATGCAACAAAGACTCCCTGATGGCAGCATTGACTCATCAAAATCACAAGCTATTCCTTCTAACATCTACAGAGTTTGATAAACTTGCCAGGCTAAAGAAACTACTGAAACCATGCAGGTTGGTACTTCAGTTTATTTGGTGATGTTATGTTTGGCCAATATTTATTGCTTTTTATGATTGCTATTAAAAAAGTCCTGTATATTTTGAAAATAGCTCATGTCAAATGCAGCATGTGTATGAGAGAGAAAACAGAAAGTAAAGCAGGAGAGTAAATAACACTTTACAATAAGGTTCTATTCATTAATATTATTGTGAGTAATGATAAATAAGTAACTACAGTAATCAAATACTAGCAAACTATTGTTTAGTGTTTGTCAATCTTTGTTTATAGTTTAGTAAATATATAATACTAGTAACATTAATTCTCAAAATTTATTAGTAAATGCTGACATTGAAATGAACTAAGAAGACCTAATGATAGGTCATTGTTAGCAAATGCAATCTTTTAATTGTGTGTTTTTGTGTATTTATTATTCAGGAATGGTATGGAACTTCTTGGGGGTTAAAAATATGTTTCCTGTTCTGTTGTGTTACCTGCACTTTGCCACTTGTCCCTGAAGATGACTGTCCCAGAAGATGACCCTGCTTATGTTGTGTGCTATAAGGTTGCGTTCAAAGATGATATGACAAAGCACAAAGAAAACACAAACATGGCTTGGCTCAAAATCGCAACAGCTGTTGATCCCAGATTCAAAAACCTGAAATACATTCCTAAAGCTGAAAGAGCTGAAGTTTAGGAAACATTAGACAAGATGCTAAAAGAGGAGGAACTGGCTCCATGTTACTCAGATGATGGATCAGAGCCACAAAAGAAGAAAATTGGTCTCCTCTTGATGGGCTCTGATATGGAGTCATATTATGGATCATCACTGGAATCCAGCCCTCTTGCTAGATACAGAGCAAAGCCCAGAATAATTGAACAATTCCCTCTACATTGGTGGTCTGCACACAACAAAAGTCATGACAAGCTGGCGACCATTGCACAGAAATATCTAGCAACTCCTGCTTCAACTGTGCCATGCAAAAGACTTTCACTTACAGGACACACAGTGCCCCCCCCCATCTCGGCTACTCAGACCACATCTCTGTTACGCTAATTCCAGCTTAAAGACCCATCGGCAACTCTATCAACTTGAAGGAGTACCCGGCTTAAACGACCAGCTACATTGGCAAGTGCACTGATGATGTGACTATCTCCAAGTCCATCACCACACACTCCAACCAGAAGCTGTGGATGAATGCAAAAGTGCGCATGCTGCTGAAGACCAGAGACTTACAAGATGGGCAAGAAGGCCTTAATAACAGGAAGGACCAAACTGTCCCGAGCCATCAGAGAGGCAAAGCATAGACTCAAGCACAGAATCTATGGCCACTTTGAGGACAGCGGAGACTCCTGGCATTTGTGGCAGGGGATCCGATCACGAACTACAAGAAAATATCACCTGCCTGTGACAGTGACACCTCCCTCCCAGATGTGCTGAACAACTATGTTTGGTTTAATGTACAGAACAGTGTACCATGGCCAGGAAGACCATCCCTCTTACCTATGATCAGGTGCTCTGCCTATCCTTGGCTGACGTGAGGAGAACTCTATGCAGAGTTAACCCACAGAAGTCTGTTGGACCGGTCAACATTCCTGGTAGAGTGCTCATGGGATGTACAGATTTTTTTTTTCACAAAACAGAAACTGCTTATGCCCAAAGAGATATAGTCTTCTGTCAAAACTGAAATCTTAAAAACTGCAGAAATGGAATTCAGTGTAAATCATGAGAAAAAGATGATTGTCCAAGCAAAGATTATACTTTGTAGTAGACTTTAATTGATTTCACTTGGAGGATAAATCACAAAGCAGGAATGAGGGGCTATTAAAAGATGAAGAACAGAACATCTTTCATTATTTAGTAGTGACATACTGGTTTCAGTCCTTGAAACAAGCAGAAATGGTAAGAATATGTCATGGTGGAAAACAAAACCAAAGATGACCTGTGACCTGGAAGTTAGTGCCCAGCAGACTCAGCTTCTCTATCAGGTGCTGAGGAATGATTGTGTTGAATGCTGAACTGATGTCTATGAACAGCATTCATACATGTCTTTATAGTCCAGGTGTGTGAGGGCTAGATGGAGGGTTGTGCTGATATACTGTAACCCTTCAAGGTAGTTACAGTTTTAACAGAAGCCCTGTGCAATCTTTTTGTTGCAATCCATTAGTCTCCAGCCTTGACTATAGGTACTAGCCTGCATGTTGCATGTGTCAACTTATTGATGACCATACCAGGAATGAGTGAATCTGACTGGGATACATTTTACAACCAGTACTGTAACATGGTTCAATAAAATGCAAGTCCTAGTAGTTTTACTGGGCCTCTGCTGCCCCCTACTGACTGTAAGTTTAAATACTGCAGTTAAAAAAAAAATCAGTCAGATGGCATGAAGGTGCTACAGGTGTTACAGGTCATCCCTCTTTTTCTTGTGAAAGATGGTTCCATCTGACTGCATCCTCCAGCTCTCTGTGGTGTTCTTCAACACAGCATTTTCCTTCAGTTTCTGCTTCATCTGCAGAAAAGAACAGGATTTATTTATTGAAGTACTAAAGTTGTCAATTACTGGATACAAGCATATATACAGATATTTTATCTTATTTTTGAGTACAAGACTACTTGGTTAACATTTTAAATGGTTATGGCTGGTTAATGTAAAATTCACCACTTCTAAAATTGATGACTGCACAGCAGGATTTAACATACTTCTATCAGACTTCACCTTCAGCCTCACTATCTGCTGTTCCCTCACTGGTGGTACTGTGAGGATCACAGCACAGATACACACAGAACAGCTTGACTCAGCATTCAGACACTTAACACATTGTAAGTGCATATTAAAGCTTGGTTGCCAGTCATCTGTTACCTTTAAATTCTAGTTTTTGCACATTACTTATTATCTCTTATTCCTTTAAATTTCTAGTATTTAGTGTTTTTATTATAGTTTATTTGTTATATTTTTTGTTATATTTTTTACTCTTAAATTCTAGTACTTAGTATTTTGTGTTGTGTTTCTATTTTATTTTTTACCTTATTACCTATGCTTGTGGATACTGCTGGAAGTTGTAAATTTACTATTTTGGATGAATAAAGTATCTATCTATCTATCTATCTATCTATCTATCTATCTATCTATCTATCTATCTATCTATCTATCTATCTGTCTGTCTGTCTGTCTGTCTGTCTGTCTGTCTGTCTGTCTGTCTGTCTGTCTGTCTGTCTGTCTGTCTGTCTATCTATCTATCTATCTATCTACTTTACAATCTGTTACAGTTGTCTTTTAAAAGGATTCTGAATCTGATTCTGAATTAATAATGTTAGACTTACTAGTGTGAGACATGAAAATGTGCAGGTTGCTGCATGTATCTTCAAATAGTTACAACTTTGTTGCATATATATATATATATATATATATACAGGGGTTGGACAATGAAACTGAAACGCCTGGTTTTAGACCACAATAATTCATTAGTATGGTGTAGGGCCTCCTTCTGCGGCCAATACAGCATCAGTTCGTCTTGGGAATGACAGATACAAGTCCTGCACAGTGGCCAGAGGGATTTTGAGCCATTCTTCTTGCAGAATAGTGGACAGGTCACTACGTGATGCTGGTGGAGGAAAACGTTTCCTGACTAGCTCCTCCAAAACACCCCAAAGTGGCTCAATAATATTTAGATCTGGTGACTGTGCAGGTCATGGGAGATGTTCAACTTCACTTTCATGTTCATCAAACCACTCTGTCACCAGTCTTGCTGTGTGTATTGGTGCATTATCATCCTGATACACGGCACTGCCTTCAGGATACAATGTTTGAACCATTGGGTGCACATGGTCCTCCAGAATGGTTCGGTAGTCCTTGGCAGTGACGCGCCCATCTAGCACAAGTATTGGGCCTAGGGAATGCCATGATATTGCAGCCCAAACCATCACTGATCCACCCCCATGCTTCACTCTGGGCATGCAACAGTCTGGGTGGTACGCTTCTTTGGGGCTTCTCCACACCGTAACTCTCCCGGATGTGGGAAAGACAGTGAAGGTGGACTCATCAGAGAACAATACATGTTTCACATTGTCCACAGCCCAAGATTTTCGCTGCTGGCACCATTGAAACTGACGTTTAGCATTGGCATGAGTGACCAAAGGTTTGGCTATAGCAGCCTGGCCATGTACATTGACCCTGTGGAGCTCCCGACGGACAGTTTTGGTGGAAACAGGAGAGTTGAGGTGCACATTTAATTCTGCAGTGAGTTGGGCAGCTGTGGTTTTATGTTTTTTGGATACAATCCAGGTTAGCACCCGGACATCCCTTTCAGACAGCTTCCTCTTTCATCCACAGTTACTCCTGTTGGATGTGGTTCGTCCTTCTTGGTGGTATGCTGACATTACCCTGGATACCGTGGCTCTTGATACATCACAAAGACTTGCTGTCTTAGTCACAGATGTGCCAACAAGACGTGCACCAACAATTTGTCCTCTTTTGAACTCTGATATGTCACCCATAATGTTGTGTGCATTGCAATATTTTAAGCAAAACTGTGCTGTTACTCTGCTAATTAAACCTTCACACTCTGCTCTTACTGGTGGAATGTGCAATCAATGAAGATTGGCCACCAGGCTGGTCAAATTTAGCCATGAAACCTCCAACACTAAATTGGCCAGTGTTTCAGTTTCATTGTCCAACCCCTGTATATATATATATATATATATATATATATATATATATATATATATATATATATATATATATATATATAAGATCTGTGATCGGTGGAATATGACTTTTGAGGTTCAAAAATCTGAAAACAATTTTAAAATAAAAAAAGTGAAAAAAGATATTAAAAACAATATCTTTAGTACTTGATATTTGAGATTCTATTTCTAGGTCACTATTTAAATTGAAGCAAATTTGTAATATTGATCAGCTTATGTTTTGTGTAACAGGAAAAACAGAATAGGTTTGAGTATTATCCATTCTACTGAAGGGCCTGTGGAGTTTTGAGCTTGTGTGCTCACTGTCGTTAAAGCAAAACCAGGACATACCAAATTCTAGGAAATTGTGAATTTATGCAAATGTTTTTAAGATTCTTTTTTTCTATTTTGAATCCCACTGTATGTACTTTAAAATTCTAAATATGTTAATTTCAGTATTCAGTGATTTACATTTTTAAACTTAAGGTTTGTAATGTCTAATTTATTTATTCAGATTCAGCTTATAGAATTTATATAATTGAGACATTCAGGCTTAGAGGTGGTCCATGCTGGTCATGGCCAGTTTGTTTGGAAGCATCAAATCTCAATAATCATTTTAATGAATAATCATGTTTGTATGTTGTATTAATTGGTTAACTGAAGCCTCACTAGATTGCACACTACAGTCAACACACAAGATTAATGTGTTAATATACTTTAGCAAAGTTTTACATACTATAGTATATATTTCTGTGTAGTGGTGTTTAAATGCCATTATTAAAATTCAACAGGTTTTAAAATTAAAATCATTGACTCATTTGAATCCATATATAAAACCACATATTGTGTATATATATATTTCTGTAATTTTTGGGGGGTTACTCTTGGGTTATATCTATTCTATTTAAGAAACTTAACAAGGTTGAGTATGTTATTTCTTAATTAAAGTCACAAGAAATGCTAGGACACCTAAATCATTTCTTAAAACAAGAAAACAATCCAAAACATTAAATCAAAATCAGGATACTGACTTACAATTGTAGCATATAATTAGCATGTCTCAAATCATTACATTTAGCATCCCACCAGTATCCAGTGGAGCATATCATACCACACTATTCACATCCATAGTTATTGTCAGGATTTCCAGGACCACACTTTCTAAAAGAGTTATTCTGCAATGGAACTTGATTAAAGGACCAGCGACTGTTGATGTTGTAGAGTCCGATCCAGAAAGGTGCTGTTATACCTTGGCTTGCTAATAAATTTTTTAATGTAACCCAGTCATCATTGCTCTCTATAGTTGCCAGGTCAGTGTACATCACTCTGCAGTAATCCTGTGCAGTAGACCATGTCATGAGTCATGATGAGATAATACTTGTGAGGGACAGTTTGTATGATGGAACTTGTGTTATATTGCTGTACATATGAATTTAGTATTGTTCAAAATGAAAAATATCATCTATATTATAATGATAACATGGCATCTTTGTGACACCAGGTGATGACTCACATCCCTGGGTTGAGAAACTTGTGATCCCCACTTCAACTTTGGGAGCTCGCTCTGTGATTTCTCCCAACCAGGATGAGGATTTATATCAATGACTTCATGAATTATTTCAGTGGAAAAATTTATATCAGGCAGAAAATTACCTTCACCCATTCCTCCCTGGTCCAGTTCTGATGCTCACCTGCCTATTATTGGTGTTTTTGGCGGTGCACATAGGTCAACATGGGCACCCTGACTGGTCTGCAGCCCCATATGCAACAAACTGTGATGCACTATGTATTCTGACAGCTTTATATCAGAATCAGCATTAACTTCAGCATTTTGAGCAAGAGTAGCTCTTGACACCACACGGGCCAGCCTTCACTCCCCACATGCATCAGTGAGCCTTGGCTGCTTATGACCCTGTCGCCAATTCTTTCCTTGGACCACTTTTGATAGATACTGACCACTGCAGACCAGGAACACCCCACAAGAGCTGCAGTTTTGGAGTTGTTCTGATACAATTATCTAGCCATCACAATTTGGCCTTTGTAAAACTCACTTAAATCCTTATGCTTGCCCATTTTTCCTGTTTCTGACACATCAACTTTGATGACAAAATGTTCACTTGCTGCCTAATTTATCCTACCCACTAACAGCTACCATGATGTGGAGATGTGTTATTCACTTCACCTGTCAGTGCTCATAATGTTATGCGTAATTGGTGTATGTATATGTGTCATACATAAAATGTACATAAAGCTTGCATATTGCAGGAATATATAATTATATTTTTCTTTACACATGATGTGCTGTAAATACAACTTGCACATACTTTTCTATGCACATACTAAGTGACATTATTATTGATTGCCTTAATTATTGATGTTCATATTTGTCTGCACTTCATTTGCACAATTTCTATGGCATGTCCTTGCTATGTACCTGTACTTTGCAGTTGTATTTACTTATCTAATCCTGTACATAATATTACTATTTCAGATCAGTGCTTAGAATATTTTACTCTTCTTCAAAAGACTGATTTAGTTTGACTAATTTCTTCCTCAAAACTATCAACCTGCATACTAGATCCCTTACCTACATGTTTCTTTAAACAGATAATAGCAGTAGGTACTGAATTCCTTCTAAAAATTAAAAATTCTTCCCTTAGCACTGACTATGTGCCTAAATCTTTTAAACTAGAAGTTATCAAAACCCTTAATTAAAAAAACCCAACCTCAACATTACATCACATGATCACAAACATACTTAATATTTCTCTCTCTCTCTCTCTCTCTCTCTCTCTCTCTCTCAAGCTATACATCCCACTCCCAAGCTCCCAGTCTTCTGAGTTTTCATTGTGACCGCTTCTTCTTTTTGGACTTGCCTGATCCATCCAGATGCTCTACCTTTGGTTGGAGTCTCATTGCTTGGTGGCTGCTGGGATAGATCTAGGTGAACAGCCTGTGACACAGGGGACTGCTGTGGATTGAATCACTTGGAGACTATCATGTCATCTTTAAACTGCCGTTGCCTTACTCAGCTTTTGGCAGGAAGGAATTACTGATGATTATAATGAGTCTACACTGACCTAATAGTTCCTCATGAGCTCTTGGTTGCACAATTCCTTGTGACTTTGAGCTGTTAAAGAAAGGACATATCAACGTTTATATCATCACTGTCCAGTGTCCTCTCAAGGTTTCTTCTCAGGAAATTTCTCCTTGCTGCCATTGCCTCAGGCTTGCTCATTAGGGATAAATGTTAGGTATAAATAGTAACTTTAAAGCTGCTTTAAGACAATGTCCATGGTTAAAAAAAAACTATACAAATAAAGTATATTGAAAAATTGAGAGACATGGTAGCCAGGCATTATGATACCATGTTTGTCCAGATGTGCTCCCTAGGCCTCAGGCTGAACCCAGAGAACTGTATGCTTTCTCCATCTTAGAAAACCACTTTATTTGGGTAGTTTCGGATTCATCCATGCAGGCACGTCTGTATCCCGCTTGTGTGGAGTCCGTCATTTCTGCTGTGAAGGACATTTAGTTAGGCCAATGCCTTTTTGTTGCCCAAGAGCAGAGCATACTTGGCCCCATGGTGGCAGCAGCCAGCATCGTTCCTTTGGGTCTGCTACATTGGAGACTGTTTCAGTTCTGGCTTAGGAGCAGGTGTTTTCCTCCCTGCAAACACCTGTTCAGGGTCATAAGGGTTATGTTTCATAGACTTCGTACCATTCTTATGTTGACAAGACTACGGTTTCTCACATTGGGTCCCACTCTTGGGGCATGTCATAAATTGCAAAATTCCTTGCCAGGGTGTGCTACAACCGAGTTTGATTGCTGCTAGTGGCCCAAGTATAGTTTTTGGACACAATTTCTCTCTTTGACGGTTCTCTTTGGGAGATTCCTATCAGGAGGGATCTCTTTTCTCAGAATCGGGGGCTATTACACCCCCACCTTGAGATTTGTAACCTTTGAGTCTGGCCCCTGAGGGGGCCCTAAGGGGTTGCATTCACCACTGAAGCTCTTGGTGTAAGTCCTCCTCTCACTTTGTCTGCTTGGGCAGCAGCAACAGTGGTAATCTACTCTCCCAGCAGCACCTGGTAGACTGGATAATGGAGACCTATCACCCAGGGCTATGAGGCACATGGTGTCAAAGTCAAAGAAGCTTTATTGTCACTTCAACCATATATAGCTGATGCAGTACACAGTGAAATGAAACAACATTCCTCCTGGACCAAAAGTGCTACACATAAAGACAAAGTACAGTGACGCAGACAAACATTGAGCTAAACATAGAGATAAAACTAAACTACACTTAAGGTGCAAGAAAAACTAGACATACAACAGAAGTGCACAGGATGACAAGACAAGACATTGCAGACAAACAACATGTAGACCGACTCTGTGCAAAAGAATAGTGTAGACAGTGAGTGCAAATATTAAAGTGACACATGTAAATAGGATCAATATAAAGTGTAAAGTGTAATGTAAAGTGACATTTGCGTGCAAACAGGACAATTTGTGTGTGTGTGTCTTTGCCCAGCACAGTACAGTTTCTCTGCTGAGATCAGATCTCGGTTGTATGTGTGTGTGCGTGTGTGTGCATGTGTGTGTGTGTCCAGCTCAGTTCAGTTCTCTGTTGAGATACCTGATTGCCTGAGGAAAGAAGCTGTTCAACAGTCTGGTTGTGCAGGTACAACCAGATTGGTACCATCGGTACCTCTTTCCGGATGGCAGAAGGGTGAAGAATGTGTGTGAGGGGTGTGTGGAATCATCCATAATGCTGTTAGCTTTGCAGATGCAGCATGTGGTGTAAATGTCTGTAATACAGGGGAGAGAGACTCCAATGATCTTCTCAGCTGTCCTCACTATCTGCTGAAGGGTCTTGCAGTTCCCAAACCAGGCAGTGATGTAGCTGCTCAGGATGCTCTCGATGGTCCCTCTGTAGCAGGTGGCTTTGCCTCTGGGTATTAGGGCTCACTCCAATAAGGGTATTGCCTCTTCTAGTGCTCTAGCTAGAGGTGTTCCCCTCCAGGATATTTGTGATGTGGCAGGCTGGTTCTCTCCATATACTTTCATCAGGTTCTTTTTATCAGACACTTCCACAATGAAGTGTTCCCATAGCATCATCCATGACACAGCATCTCTTTCCCTTCTCAGTTAACCTTCTTACATACATGCTTGAAAGTTGAGCCCTTGAGCTGTTCAGATGTTGTGTTGTTTTACCTTGATTTTCTTATTTTATCATCACCTGCTTTTTATAAATTAAATGTCAGATGTATATTGATCAATTGCATATGTTTCTTTAGAGGGAATTTTGTAATTAGCCAAAAAACTACATTAAAGATTGGAATATTGGATGTGCAAAAGTAAGTGAAGCCTTTTATTTGGTAGCTTTTGGCACCTCCTTCTGCAGCCATTACTTCAACCAAATGTCTTCAGTTACCACTGACCAGACTCTCACATCTGTTTTTGGGGATTTTTGCTCACTCCTCCTTGCAGTACTGCCTGCTTCAGGTCTAGCCACATCATTTAAATTAGATTGAGATCCAGACTCTGACTAGGCCAATCAACAGTGTGAAACTTCTTTCTTTTAATTGCCTTGGGTCATTGTCTTGTTGCATCACCCATTTTCGGCCCAGCTTCAGCTCTCTGACTGATGGCAAGAGACTCTCTTCAAGAATTTGTTGATAGGTCTGAGAATTCAAGTTTCCCTGAATGATATGGAGTCAGCCCAGAGGAAGAAACGCAGCCCCAGACCTTCACATTTCCACAGCCATGTTTCACTGTTGGGAGGAGGTTCTTTTCCTGGAATTCAGTGTTGGCTTTTGTCCAAACATGGTGGCTTTGATTATGACCAAATAAATCTATTTTGGACTCATCTGTCCAAAGAATGGATTTCCAAAAAGCCTCTGGTTTGAAACAGGCAGTTTTGTTTTTTGAGAGCAGAGGCTTCTTTCTAGCAACCCTCCCATAAAAGTCATGTCTGTTCAATTTTCGTCTGGTTGTAGATGCATGTGCATTTACCCCAGATGCTGCCAGAGGTCTGTAACTCTCTAGAGGTGATGTGCAGGTTGGCCTTTACCTAATGTATTATTTTTCTGGTGCTTCTTGATGATAGTTTTGATGGGCGTCCACTTCTAGACAGAGTTGTGGTCATGTTGAATGCCCTCCATTTGTAGATGATTTGTCTTACAGTGGATGGATGTAGTTGGAATCTCTTGTATAGCCTTCTCTAGATTGATGGGCTGTCACCACTTTCTTCCTGATGTCCGTGGATATCTCCTTTCCTCTTGGCATTGTTTGACTTCTTGGCACTACAGTGGATTGGTTGGTTTCCTCTCTCTTTTAATCAGTGTTCCCCAACCACTTACCCAAGGATGTCTCATTTGATTGGTCTGCTTAGCTGATTAATTAAGCATCCAAATGTGTTTTACCTGAATCTCTCACCCACTTGACTGGCTTCACTTACTTTTGCACATACAATAATTCAATCTTTCATGTAGTTTTTAGCTACTTGCAAAATTCCCACTAAAGAAACATATGCAATTGATCAACGTACATCTGACATTTAATTTATAAAAAGCAGGTGATGATAAAATAAGAAAATCAAGGTAAAACAACAAAAAAAGTCTGAACAGCTTGTCGGAGAAAAATTATATACCCAGCTTTGAATTATATACCTAGCTTTAATTTAGCTTAAAAAATAATGTACTTAGTTTTGATTTAGCAATATTCTACCTAAAGGTAGTGTGTATCTATCAAGATTATTTAGCTATTGATTAAGTAGCTGGCTTTGATTAATACAAGTCTATAATAATCAAGTATAACCTTTATGATAATCATGAATAGCCTTTATAATAATCATGCAGAATTATTAATAGTACCGTGCTAGCATAATAACCACACTGAGACTGGAAATAGAAAAGGGAAAAGGTTTATTGAAACATTAGTAGATAAAGCCCAGTCAGCCTACATAATTTGATCAGTGGAACTAGAGGGTCAGTAGTAGAAGAAGGAACTTCAGGCTCCTGGGGAGAAGTGGGAGACTAGTCAGTGGGAGAAACTGGAGGTGAATAGACAGGAGAAGAAGGAGTACTGTAAGGCAACTGCATGAAACCAGGAGAAGTTGGGGAAATGTCAGGAGAGCTAGGAGGTGTTCGAGGAAGCGGAAGCGCGGTAAATGGGCGGGTGTCCATGCTAGGCTAACATCCAACTGTGGCCGGCCAGCACTCCCTTCCATCATCTTGTCCAACGTCTGCTCACTGGATAATAAACTGGACTACATCCGACTCCAATGAACTACATGGCGTGAGTTCAGAGACTGCTGCGTCTTTGTTTTCACGGAGACGTGGCTCAGCGACAGAGTTCTGGACGCCGCCATTCAGCTAGCCGGGCTAACCGTGTTTCGTGCTGACAGGAATGCAGCTCTGTATGGTAAGACTCGTGGTGGTGGTGTGTGTGTTTACATCAACATGGAATGGTGTAAAGACTCTGTGCCTGTGTCTAGCTACTGCTCATCGGTAGTGGAGTTTGTGACTGTTAGATGCAGACCATTTTATTTACCCCGGGAATTCACCACTACTCTCATTATCAGAGTGTACATTCCACCCAGCGCTAATGCTAAGGAGGCTCTGTGTGAGCTGTACAGAGCTATTAGTGAGCTGCAGAATGCTCACCCCGACGGACTGTTTATCATCGCCGGAGACTTCAATCATGTAAATCTCAGAACTGTGGACTTTGCTACGAGAGGGGCGAACACACTGGATGTTGTTTACACAAACATTCCCGGCGCGTATCGTGCGGAGCCCCGCCCCCACCTCAGCTACTCAGACCACATCTCTGTTATGTTGATTCCAGCATACAGACCACTTGTCAGACACTCTAAACCGGTTCTGAAACAGGTTAAGACCTGGCCAGCAGGAGCCATCTCTGCTCTTCAGGACTGTTTTGAGTGCACTGACTGGGACATGTTTAGGGAGGCTGCAACCAACGGTGACTCTATTGACTTGGAGGAGTACACGGCATCAGTGACCGGCTACATCAGGAAATGCATCGATGACGTGACCGTCTCCAAGACCATCACAACACACGCCAACCAGAAGCTGTGGATGACTGCAAAAGTGCATGCGCTCCTGAAGTCGAGAGACTCTGCCTTCAGATCAGGGGACAGGGTGGCCTTAAAAATTGCAAGGGCCAAACTGTCCCGAGCCATCAGAGAGGCGAAGTGTGCACACGCCCAGAGAATCCACGGCCACTTCCAGAACAGCAGAGACTCCCGGCACATGTGGCAGGGCATCCAGGCGATCACCAACTACAGGACAACTTCACCTGCCTGTGACAGTGACGCCTCCCTTCCAGATGCGCTGAACGACTTCTACGCTCGGTTTGAGGCACAGAACAACACAACAGCGAGGAAGACCATTCCTCCTCCTAATGACCCAGTGCTCTGTCTCACCACAGCTGACGTGAGGAGAACTCTATGCAGAGTTAACCCACGGAAGTCTGCTGGACCAGACAACATTCCTGGCAGAGTTCTCAGGGAGTGTGCAGAGCAGCTAGCAGATGTCTTCACTGACATCTTCAACATCTCGCTGAGCAGCTCCATCATCCCTACGTGCCTCAAGACAATGACCATCATCCCTGTGCCAAAGAAGTCTACGGTTTCCTGCCTCAATGACTACTGTCCCGTCGCACTCACACCAATCATGATGAAATGCTTCAAGAGGCTCGTCATGAGGCACATCAAGTCACAGCTACCACCCTTGCTGGACCCCTTGCAGTTTGTGTATCGTCCTAACCGCTCCACGGACGATGCCATCACCACAACCCTCCATCTGGCCCTCACACACCTGGACTGTAAGGACTCCTACGTTCGAATGCTGTTCATAGATTTCAGTTCAGCATTCAACACAATCATCCCTCAGCAGCTGATTGAGAAGCTGAGTCTCCTGGGCCTGAACACCTCTCTCTGCAACTGGATCCTGGATTTCCTGACTGGGAGACCTCAGTCAGTCCGGATCGGGAGCAGTATCTCCAGCACCACCACACTGAGCACTGGAGCTCCTCAGGGCTGTGTGCTCAGTCCATTGCTGTTCACTCTGCTGACTCACGACTGTGCAGCAATGCACAGCTCCAACCACATCGTCAAGTTCGCTGATGATATGACCGTGGTGGGTCTCATCAGCAAGAACGACGACAGAGAGGAGGTGCAACATCTAACAGCCTGGTGCAGAGCCAACAACCTCTCCCTGAACGTCGACAAGACCAAAGAGATGGTTGTTGACTTCAGGAGAGCACAGAGTGACCATTCTCCGCTGTCCATCGACGGATCCTCGGTGGAGATCGTCAAGAGCACCAAATTCCTTGGTGTCCATCTGGTGGAGAACTTCACCTGGTCACTCAACACCAGCTCCATCACCAAGAAAGCCCAGCAGCACCTCTACTTCCTGAGGAGGCTGAGGAAAGCCCATCTCCCTTCGCCCATCCTGACTGTGTTCTACAGAGGGACCATCGAGAGCATCCTGAGCAGCTGCATCACTGCGTGGTTTGGGAACTGCACCGTCTTGGATCACAAGACCCTTCAGTGGATAGTGAGGACAGCTGAAAAGATCATTGGAGTCTCTCTCCCCTCTATCACAGACATTTACACTGCACGCTGCATCCGCAAAGCCAACAGCATTGTGGATGACCCCACACACCCCTCACACACACTCTTACACACCCCACACACCCCTCACACACACTCTTCACCCTCCTGCCATCTGGAAAGAGGTACCGGAGCATTCGGGCCCTCACAACCAGACTGTGTAACAGTTTCTTTCCTCAAGCCATCAGGCTCCTCAACACCCAGGACTGAACTGTTCTACACTCTTTCACACACACACACACACACAGACTCTCACTCAGGACTGAACTGTATATCAACTCTCTGTCTCTCTCACACACAGATACACATAATTTATATTGTTCATTACTTATTGCACTACCTCTACCTGTCATCTGCTGCTATAGTCATATTTATGTTTATTTCTATTTGCACTACCTCAACCGCTGCTGTGTATTTTTGCACAATATTTTTGCACAATACTTTTTTTACATCATTTCACTTTATCTTATTTTATTTCACTTACATTAAATTACACGTTCTTTTCTTTCTTTTCGGCACTAAGTGTCCTGTGTTCTTTCTTGTCTTTCTTGTATTTATTGTAAGGAAGATGGTGGCGGAAGGAAGATGGCGGCGCACACAGTTGCTGCGGCTCAGTGCTCTACCAGTCAGTGCTTTATTTGGCTATGTGTGTACACGTTCTATTTTATCTCGTGCACAATACCATCTTCAGCCGGAGTGAGCTCCTAAGAATTGGAATTTGCTCCGGAGGCAGTGTTACAGCCGAGTTTATCCGCTCGCATAATATCCCGGTGGACATAGTGAGAACCCGCGGCTCACCGTGGATTACCATCCCAGCAGTGAGGCAGCGCAGAGACAGGAAGCAGAAGCGGGGCGGCAGAGCCGGCGCGCTGGCTAGGCTAAGAAGGAAGCTATTCAAACCACCACTTCCCAGCCTATTTCTCGTGAACGCCAGATCCCTCGCAAATAAGATGGACGAACAAAGACTACAGATTGCTACCAACAACGCGGTGAGAGACAGTTGCGTACTGTTAATCATGGAGTCTTGGCTTCAACCATCTATTTCGGACTTGGCTATTGGGCTAGCAGGCTACACTACACAGCGTCAGGACAGGACAGCGGATTCCGGTAAGAGCAGAGGAGGGGGGCTCTGTGTGTACATTAATAACAGCTGGTGTACAAACACAGTGATTGTAGACAGACACTGCTCCACGGACTTGGAGTATATTACTGTTAAATGCAGGCCCATCTATCTTCTGAGGGATTTTACAGTAGTCATAATAACCGCTGTTTACATTCCACCGGATGCTAATGCTTGCTCGGCTATTGGACTTTTACATGGGAGTATTAGTAAACAGCAGAGCATGCATCCTGACGCTGTGCTTATAGTAGCAGGGGATTTCAATCACGCGGACCTGAAAGCAGCACTCCCTAGATTCCACCAGCATCTAGGTCCACGTGTCCCTGCTTCTGATCCCCGCATATGCCCCCCTCTGTAAAACTGCTTCTATCAGCACAAAAGCCATCAAAACTTGGCCTGATGGTGCCTCTCAGCAGCTGCAGGACTGCTTCGACAGGACCGACTGGGAGGTGTTTGAACATAAGTGTGTGCTGTGCTACATAAAGAACTGTACAGACACTGTCACAGTGGACAAACGCATCTGGGTTTTTTCCAACCAGAAGCCCTGGATGACCTGGGAGGTCAAGCGGCTGCTCAGAGAAAGAAACACTGCTTTCAGGTCTGGAAATCGGGAGCAATACAGTGCTGCCCGAGTTAACCTGAAGAGAGGCATCAGAGAGGCCAAGCTGGATTACAGGAGGAGGATCGAGGACCATCTGGACAGTAACAACAGCAGGCAGGTGTGGCAGGGAGTCCAGCATCTCATTAATTTCAGGACCAACCCTGGAGCTGCTGAGGGTGACGCCACACTGGCAGAGGAGCTAAACCTCTTCTTTGCACGCTTTGAGGTGGAGCCACCAGAGACAGCCACACCACACCCCAAGGCCCTGAGCAGCTTAACCCTCATAGTCAATGAGAGGGAAGTTAGGCATATGCTGAGGTCCGTGAACCCAAGGAAAGCTGCTGGACCGGATGGCGTCCCTGGCCGGGTACTGAAAGACTGTGCGGATCAGCTGGCTGGAATCTTCACCAAGATCTTCAACCAGTCGCTGGCCCTGTCCACTGTCCCACCGTGTCTGAAATCCTCCACCATAGTCCCATTACCAAAGAAATCTCACATCTCGAGCCTGAGTGACTACCGGCCAGTTGCACTCACACCAGTGGAAAAGAAATGCTTCAAAAAACTGGTCCGGAGTCACATTACATCATTCCTGCCACCAAGCTTCGACACTCACCAGTTTGCCTACAGGGGAAACGGATCCACAGAGGACGCCGTGGCCACAGCCCTCCATGCTGCACTTTCCCACCTGGAGAAGCAGGGGAGCTACATCCGGATGCTTTTTGTGGATTATAGTTCGGCGTTTAACACCATTCTTCCTGTGAAACTGGTGGACAAGGACTTGGGGCTTCCACACTCCACCTGCATGTGGATTAATAGCTTTCTGTCTGATCGCAGTCAGAGGGTCAGAGTGGGCTGACACACCTCTACAGCCCTCAGCCTGAGCCCCCTGCTCTACACTCTTTACACCCACAACTGCACCCCTGCTCACCATAGCAACACCATTGTGAAGTTTGCAGACAACACTACGGTGGTGGGACTCATATCAGGAGGGGATGAGTCAGCGTATAGGGACGAGGTGGACCGGCTCTCATGGTGGTGTAAGGAGAATAACCTGCTCCTCAACACCACAAAGACCAAGGAGCTGATCATTGACTGCAGGAGGAAAAAAACGGACATTACCCCACTTTCCATCAGTGGGGACTGTATAGAGAGGGTAGCTGACTTCTGGTTTCTGGGAGTCCAGATAGAGGAGGGCCTGACTTGGAGCACAAACACCTCTGAGCTGCTGAAAAAGGCCCAGCAGAGACTCTACTTCCTTAGGGCGCTGAGGAAGAACAACGTCACACAGAGACTACTGGTGTCCTTCTATCGGTGCTCCGTAGAGAGCATCCTAACCTACTGCATTGGCGTATGGTTCTCCAGCTGCACAGTGGCTCAGAGGAAAGTGCTCCAGAGGGTCATAAACATGGCACGGAAGATCGTAGGCTGCCCTCTCCCAACACTGGAAGATCTACACTCTTCGCACTGTATTAAGAAAGCCCAAAGCATCCTCAAAGACACATCACACCCCAGACATGATCTGTTTGAACTGTTACCATCAGGGAGGCGATACAGGACAATCAGAGCCAGGACAAACAGACTAAAAAACAGTTTTTATCCAACAGCCATTACCACTCTCAATAATCAAAAAACACTGTTTTCATGAGATGTGAAACAATTTTCTGTGCCTATTTATTTATTTTTTATCTTATTTATTTTTTTTTTATATACTAATTAGTACTTTTTTTTTTTAAATTGTTTGAATGTATGTATGACTGCTGCACTTTGACTGGTTGGCACTTTTAAATTTTCGTTGTACATGCAAATGGTACAATGACAATAAACTTCTATTCTATTCTATTCTATTCGATTCTATTCTATTCTTGTCTTTTCTATGCTCTGTTTGCACCTAGCTGCACACTGTGCACTTTACATGGCTAAGACAAACTTCTGTCCTAGCTCTGTGGTGTTGTTTTGTGTTGAACTTTGTTGTTGTAGCTCCAGTAGCTCCAGTAGCATACTCACGTAGCACCAGGTCCTGGAGAAACGTTGTTTCATTTCACTATGTACTGCGTCAGCTATATGTGGTTGAAATGACAGTAAAGCTTCTTGAATCTTGAATCTTGAATCTTGAAGGTGAAGAGGTGTCAGAGGAAGAATCATCAGAAAAGATCTCAATAGGGAAGTCCTCAGTCTGGATGCCTTGAGAGTTTGTGCGTGTCCAATGCCAGTAGAAGGTGAGTGGACTGATCACAGGTTTTGTGGTGAAATTGGGTGCTCTGATCATGACAGTTGGTATCTCTCACCATATGGTGAGCGAGGTGAAGAGACTCAGGAATAGAGGATTCAGATAGGTGTTCCAGGAAACCAGTAAGCTCATTGGCCAGGCAAGACAGCTGATACTGGCGATAGTGTCGCAGAGCACTCCTGGGACTTAGATAAGGAAGATAGGGCGGCGGGCTGACTGAGCTAGAAGGAAGAATGGGATGAGATGAATGAAGGGCATATCGTGTGACTATGTAATCAGCAAGAGAGAACATACACTAAGGCAAAAGGAAGAGTAGGCCAGGTTACTGTGACATGACAGTGGTAGGCGGCTAGGGGAGACAATAGCATTGGAATACCAGTAACCACAGCAATGAAAAGAGGGAAGGATACAAGGCAGTATAATGGCAAGGCTTTTTTAAAAAAGGAACATCTAACTTAGATCAAGAAGGTAGAGAGAAGTCAGAATGACATAGAGGAAGAGATCAGGATACTTACACATTGTTGTGGAGGGCAGCGTGCGAGGTCAGGATGATCCGAGGAAGAAACTTGGGAGGTGGCGGTTAAATGAAGCCGATAAGGAAGCGGCACTTATAAGTAAGTGCTATTTTTTCTTAAAAATTGTTGACTTAGCCTAAAAATAAGGGGAACTGGAGAGGAGGAAAATTGATGCCATCAAGGGGAGGCCTAAACAAGTGTTAACCAGCTAGCTGGTCCATTGACTCTTTAAGCGAATTCATTCAAGTGAACACTGGGAATGAACCATCAAAATTTGAAGAATAATATATCCGATGAGGATTTTGTAAACTAGAGCCAATATTCTGTATCATGATCATCACATATGAATACCCATGATCAAAATGCATGCAGTGAATCTCATTCATCTTAGTGGTCAGTGAGAATGTGTTAGTGAGAATGGTAATGCATGTGCAGAATCTCTTGATTTAACAGCGTTTAAAAAAAATAGACTCACTGGTGATACTTAGAAGTAAAAAGCAGGGCTTCATGATGGTGAATGGGTAAGGAATTGAAAAGATAATTATGTATTAAACATTTATGCCTTTTTTTTTTTTCAGAATAAGTACCCAATGATGTTTGTGGTATTTGTTGATATCAATACTGATGTCTACATTAGAATTAATCAAACAGGTGTATCATAAAACATTTGATATCCATGTTTAGGTCAGTTTCTGCTGTCTGCTGCTAGCAATGAACTCCTTGTGCATGTGTAAACTATTACA